>NW_018479981.1:34985-69866 GCF_002113885.1 Mizuhopecten yessoensis | reverse complement strand
TCTGACTGACCAGGGTATAACATAAATAGCCGTACCAGATGATACCATGTCCTGGTGTCGTCTACACTCTGACTGACCAGGGTATAACATAAATAGCCGTACCATATGATACCATGACCTGGTGTCATCTACAATCTGACTGACCAGGGTATAACATAAATAGCCGTACCAGATGATAGCATGTGCTGGTGTCGTCTAACATGTGTTGTACAGTGTACATGTATCATTACAATGTCTAAGTGCAAAAATACGATGTTTAACAAAGTATTGGAAATGGTAGACGAACTCACATTGTTAAAACATGATAGATTAATCGCCTGAGCCATTTGTGATGTGAAATGTCCTTTATTAGTAAGTCTGATGTAAGTGATTAGGATGTGGCCTAGGGATTATCAGTGCAAGCACACATGATTTGCAATATATTTGGTAACAATAAAAGAATAAAAAGAACGTGCTAATTTTAAATCAAAGATAAAATTGAAGTGGGAGGATGAAACAGCAATAAATCGCCAGCATCAACACACATAAGTGCCCAGATCCCGCTACTGTTTCTCATTGATGTTTAGACAATCCAATGACAGTTTTCATATAACTTCCCACTGATATGTCACATTCTAGAGGCAGTTCGTCTCACACGATGTCGCTATCCCGACAACAGGAGAGCTGAGAGTGCTAAGAGAGACACCACCGAAAATACATTAATGAGATTCCAAGTGCTGAAACCAAAGCAACGTTACCCAATAAAGTGCACAGAGGTAATCGAACTATTCTGCATGGAATTCTACATCAGTCAGCTCTTAGGATCACGCACTTGGATGCAACAGAACACTTTCAAAATTTATGACACCAGCAAGAAACATAATTCTGTATAAATGTTCAGAACTGGATGTGATCAGATCACTTAATTGACCTTACATGAACTTAATCCCATAGCCGATCAAATGAATACAAATTAATTGCACGTGGTAATTAACCGCATACTAATTTATTACACGTGACAATCGTCTGAATATATCACTTAATTACACTTTTGGTTGATACGTTGTCCGTTCGTCTTTATATAACTTGTACCATTATGTTGAGTGGGGCCTGCTACATCAAACTTAGATTTTATAGGGATCTAAAACCTAATCTTACGGTTAAACGTTTTGAACCCCTTATCAACTGGTCACATGGCAGTACTGATCATCCGTCCCATGGGAAGCATTAAGACCGGACCGGAGATGGTCAGCATGTTCCTTTCGCTGACCATTTAGCCTGATCGTGGCGGTAACGTGCCTATTAACGCTCTAGTGCTGGTCTACATATCCGATCTAAGCCTAGTTCGCGCTATTTATGGACTCAAATCGCCGGAGGAATAGATACATATTCAAATGACTGATTCCGTGATAACGATAAACTTCGGTGGGAACTAGTCTCCTATCGAGCAATGGGAAGCTATGAGAACGCCGAACACTGGTAACTTCTCGCGATATCACGTGGGAGGCCGTGACTATCACAACCATGTCAGGTAATGAGACATTTGTCTCAACCAATCGTCGTTGGTAACAGAAAATGATGAATTATTTACTTTAAAGTGATTACAAACACAGTATCTGGATCAGACATGTACCATGCCAACATTTTAATAGTTTAGAAACTAACAATCGCCTCTGCCACCATGTGCAGGTATATATACTACATTTAATCTCCAAAATCTCCAAAATCTCCAAACTGAAGCTTTTATTATCAGATCTTAAAGACATACGTGAAATCTGTTTACTTTGCAACTCTCTAGCGAGGCGGTTACTAAAAACTACAGCTACGTCTCAGCCTAGGTGCACCAGCGCATAACGTCTTTGTCGATAGTCAATACTTATATTCATTTTTGTGTTAGGCATGATATTAAATTGATAAAGAATAAAGTTGTGGCGATTCAGATGTATAATTTACTGTTTAAAATTATTCTATTTGTATGAAATGCTCAGGTGCGCTCTGAATCATAAATCTCACCACTGTTACAGCCTTTTTCATGGCAGCATTTTGCGGCTTAAAGCAGGAAGAGTGTGTCACCATGTAAAAGCTAATTGTGTAATGGAAATCAACACAATAGCTCCAGCAAAACATGGGTTGAATATATTATCTTACAAGATAAACACAATAGTTATATAGTGACACGTGTGCTGTATAGCTCATCTACTTATACAAACACAGTGTAACATGTGTGGAGCATAGATCATTTTTGTTATATATAGAAATACACAAAGTGTCAAATATGTTAAGATTTAGTAAATTGTCTAAAAGATAAAAAAAAAAAAAAAAAAAAAAAAAAAAAAACATGACCAAAATACGGTGTAAAACTCACCTTATTATATATACAGCTACATTGACATATCTGTTATATTTTGTTATAAAATAGACACATGTAGCTACCGTGTAATCTGTGTTCACTATAGCTTACATGGTTACATTAGACGGGGTTAGAATAAATACTTATAAGGTTACAAGAAGAGCAACCGTGAACATTAGGGCCGATGTCATGTCGACAAAATATACAGTCATAGCAGGGATTCCACGATATTACCCAAATACTGTATTAAATAAAATATGTGTAGTGTATAAACATGTGTTGTTTACGTAGTTACAATGAAACCATTACAATATGTGTAGTGTATAAACATGTGTTGTTTACGTAGTTACAATGAAACCATTAATATATAGGTGTAGTGTATAAACATGTGTTGTTTACGTAGTTACAATGAAACCATTACAATATATGTAGTGTATAAACATGTGTTGTTTACGTAGTTACAATGAAACCATTACAATATGTGTAGTGTATAAACATGTGTTGTTTACGGAGTTTGACTGATACATGGCAATACTGTTTGCTTATTTTGGGTTTCCAAGAATGGTTTGTGCCAAGAAACAATCTGAATGGCTTCAAACCACGGAAGAAAAGACCAACAAACAGTTCATGTAATACATTACGACTCATTTGTATGACATGAAGCAAAGATTTTCTTTATGCTGATCCGGTGGTAAAAAAACGCGATTCTTTGACAAATAAATGCACTGATGAAGTTATGCACCAAAGACAAAATATCTTAATTTTGGGTCAATATTTAAAAGCTGACTGATGTTTAATCAGAAAATCAAAAAAATATACACATGTTTAGAGACGTATTTCTTCTGTGGTCGCCAAATTACAGACCACAGCTCGTTATACATTAATTTCTTACATTTTTATAAAAGGTAATATTTTCCTGCAATCATGAACTGCTAAGGGGTCAATTGTAGAACATTCATGATATGCGGTGAATCACAATTGCAAACATTTAAATTGAGTTCGTTAAAAATGATTTTGTATTCAGAATTTCATCAGCATTGAGAGACTGAAGCCTTGTGACCAAATCGTTTTTTTATATATGTGCTGTAAAACATTATATGGGTTACAACACTCATACGTAACTCGTAATCCTACAAGTTACTTCATACCTTCTGAAGGTTACAACATTCATACTTCCAAATGTTGCATGCAATGTCCTCTTTCTGATTTATAACTACACTGGCAACGCCGTGTAACAGAAATCAGGAAAAGACAAACGTTGACAGGCAGATATTATGAAGCGTTGATGATGATTTATCCAAGTTCTTATTGTCCACAACAATACATATGCTATTTCAGAAACCAAATAGTAAATAGTAATTGCTAGACCAAACTACGTGCTAGTATAGAATGAAAATATTTTCTTCCTATTTTCTAAACCTTTTCTTCTTATCTTCTGTCACCTGTATGTTTACCTAGGCAACATGACTTCCTCAAACATTACAGTGACATAATTATTGTCTTCACTTCTATGACTCGATTACTTATATGGTTGACGATCAATTCATTTAAACATTGCTATAGTTGTTAAAGTCGCTTAAAGGTGAAAAGCAAAACAAAAGAAGGAATGTCTATAACATACACGTCACTACATGTGAAAGTCACACGTTCAATCAACGGTAAATTAATTATAGAGACCACATTTAGAGGTGATTTCTTACATAACTACATGTTGATCGTAACGCCTTCCGTTGATGCAATCCTCATAATATATCACATTGACAAACCTGTTATAAACATAATTGCTAACCTTTCTTTAAAAAAAAGAGACTCGTGTATAACTGGTTATTTTGGTTCTTTTGGACTTCAACTGATGATATATGTATCATTATGGTTGTGCGTTCATTAATTTTCGTTTGGGTGACAGATATACCATCAAACATCAATGTCTGAACTTCGACATAACATTGAAGTATTGGCCTTGGTACACTTCTCTTTGCCGAACCTATTTCTTTGTTTTTCGGTATTAGTCTCGAGTGATTAAAATATTATCAGGAAAAATACAACATACTGATGTTTGAAAACCACTGAATAAGTATATCGATGTACGCGATTTTTTTGTCGATGTAAGCATACGGTTGTCACAACTCCATTACACCATGTCACAGTGTACCAAAGATGAGCCGTTAACGAAATACAAAGACACTTTGTTTTACAAATAGCTGAAAATAGACTAAATCGTCAGCTGATAACACTTGACTCTATTTAGATTAACACATTCAACTGCATACGCACTTCCGCAATCTGCTTTTATCTGGGATGACTTCGACACAATTACCAGAGAAATGTGTGAAGCAATTTCCGCATCTCGAACGTCAGCGTGAATACGCTGTAACCAGTATACGTAGCTATGTAAACATAGATAAAACCGCGATACCTGTCAGCGTGGGGTTTGTACGGGAAACGTTTCAAACATGCCTACCAATGTCCGCCTATCTCACCTGTAGTCGACAGTGTAGACTTAAGTTAACGTCTAATGTGAATGACGTTGGTTTCGTCAAAGTTACATGGTTATTGAGATTAAAACTGTCTGTTTATCACATGGCGAATTTTATTTAACACGTACTTTATGATTAGTATCCTTCAATATTTGTTAAACTGCTGTTTTTAATCTTGAAATTATGTACCGAGACGATAAGAGATTCATTACATAAAATTTGACAAAGCGCTTTTAACCGTCGAAATACCTTTGTGTTGTACGATAAAACGTGTTTGATATCATACTTCATAAGGTTTTCACGTTATTTTCCCTACACTTCTTGGGTAGACGATCGTCCCGTCCCTTCATAGTATCATCAGGGTCAACATTACTTGTATATGACATTCTTACCGTGAATCAATCGCAGTACAATTACACAATTACACAACGTAGATAGACATTTTGTTATCGACAAAGAAATATGAATACAATGTTTGAGTATTAAGCCCACCCCATTCACTACATATATTTCAATTCGTGATGTATGGCACCAGATCGCCAGCCCGGTAGGTACCATGTCCCAGTTCCTTAACTGAGGAAATTTTAAACTGATATTTTCTCTTTGTAAAGTATTGTTGGAGCTTTAAAATGTTGATAGATTAGGTTAAAGAATGCTTTCCGATGGAAAACAACCCAATGTCATCGAACGTTCGTGACATTGGGACCAGAGACGGCATTGCAACTTTCGCAACGAATTAAGCTTAGCTGTTATAATAGTCTTACCAAATACGTAAATACCTGCGTCGTACAACATAGGGTATGACGTGGTCTAATTCTTCATTTAAATACACAGGAAATTAATCTTTGTTTGACAATAAGACCGAGTTTAGAAATGTCACAAAGCTGGAATGCTCCCTCATTACTGTGATGAACCAGAGATGAGAGTGTTAATAAACACGCTCCCACGTCCAATTAACACCAACGTAGCGACCAACCTACAAATTACACACCCTCACACTCCAGCTCAGATATTCTACAAGTTACCTTATCAGCTTTTAAGTAATAGACAGAGTTACCAGCGCTTAATTATCATTCTGTATGCTTGGCAGTTGTATCCGAATAAAATATGTTGAAATGAGAAACAGAACATAATAACACATCCGATAAACTTCACCCAACATTTAACTAAAATTACCTTTTATATTTGAAACAAAATTAATCTTATGATCAACAGGTATATCAAATGTATGCCGATTTGTTTTTATATCTATTCACATTGAAATATTTTCTTTTACGAGTTGGGGAAGGGGGTAAGGAGGTACATGTAATTGGTCGGTTGGTTTTTCCCGGACACTCCAGCTTTTCCTCCACCACCAAAGTCTGGCACGTTCTTAAATAACCATAGCTGTTAATGGGACGTACAGACAAACAAATACACATCTTCTATAGGTCGGTATTGCCAGATTTTTATTTTTTTAAATCTAATCCAAACGACTTATCTTGTAAATAACTTTCTACTGCACAATGCATCTCTGGTATATAGATGATTTAACGTGGACTTTTGTGTATGTTCGGGAAGGCGGTGGTACGATTAAGTGATTGACATTATATATTGACATATTTATAGGTTCAAACAAGACGGGTAAAAGAACCCTTATAAAACCGTGATACAAAATTAAAGTTTGATAACAAAATCTTACTGTCATATTTCCTTTCTATCTACCAAAGTCCGGCTTCTCATCTTCAGTAGCGTTAACGTTGTATTTCATTGCATTTTAATGCAAATTGAATGGAATAAAAAAAAGTTATAACATTAAAATAAAGTCCCGAATATGTATTTTAATAAATAGAATAGATAATGAACACTAACTGGGATTAGTTGTTGTTGTTAATTCTACAAGCAAGGTACGTACAGAGCGCGACTAATGGATATGTGGTGATGATAACTACCAGACCGGCTTTACTCTTTTTTAAATTCGAACGGTTTCGCTATCTAATTTCCTCGTTATCGAACCTTACGTTATTGAATAATATACGACGATTAAGTTTTTATCTGGTTACCAATCAATAGGCTAGGGGCGCAGTTATAATGGCGGCATTTCCGGTTTTATACAAACATGTCTGTCAAACAGAGTGTCCAGCAAAGTCGTTACGAATAGGACTGCTAAATACGTGTCTTATCTATGACTGTTCTAAACGCTACAAATGTAACTTACGAGTCAGTGACCGTCCCGTTCTCCTCTCAGTTACTCTTTATGGTTTCTCGCCGGTGTTAAATTCCTCAAATCAGAGGTTTCGACGGAACAGGGGTATCTGGTTTGTAAATAAGCCTATAACCCTTCCCGTCGTACATCATCATTGCAGCCAAAACGGCGCATTCGAGTTTCGTCAAAACGTATAATTAAATCAATTGAAAACATCCAAATATACATCGCCGACATCTGCTTATAGAGGTCATAGTAATGAAATGCTGATATACTGACGGAGTAGACAGAGATGGATCGACAGTGACCATATCGTTACTACGATCCCGAGGATTCACAAAAGTCATTCTAAATAATACCTTTCCTTCTGAGACTTGAGTACTTCTATTAAGGTGCCTTGAGTAAGCAGGTAGAGTTACCTGTGTTCAGTTTGAGCACATTTGGAAATTGAATTATGGATACCAATTATGACTATAGATGATACATGTATGACATTTTCTCGGTGAATGCATTTAGGAGCCAATGGTGGCCCCATTACGTTTACTCTTTGAAGAATTAGAAAGAGAAACAATAGCACGTTCTGATTTAAAACTGTCGGACGAAGTTTTATCGATTACGAGCGGTTATGGTGGTATTAAATCCAACGTGGTGGAAAAGGGGTTCTGTAAAAATCTTTAGTGTTGTTTTGTTTTGAGGAAATATCAAGGCACAGGTATAGCGGCATATACGTAGTGTTAAAGATAATGATGGGGACAAAGATCCAATTTAATCTTTAGCAGGTAATCCAAAAGAAATAAAGGACCAGACTTTCATTAATCTCTGTCGTATCTAGATCCACAGATTAGATGGACGTTCATGAACACGTGCAGTGCATACAGAATGAAGTGCTAATTTAGTTATATTTTGACAAAATAACACTTTCGTTATGTCGATTAAGGGGTGTTATGGGGGAGCTCTGACGCGCAGCTCCATACATAATTAGAGTAACTTAGTGTTATGTCGTATATCACATATAACATGAGTTTCCATATCGCGTAAGATTTATGAAACGAGTTTAGGATTTTCATTTTAGACCCAGAACACGACGATCAACTTTCTGTGTAGATAATACCACAGACAGACCCTTGTGACGCCATTCAAAACAGCACCGATCCCCGTTACCGCACGCTCGATCTGAGCTAGTCCAGTTATCATTGACGTTGGTCTATAGTATTATGTAAAATTTCAAGATTATCAAAACAGGTAAGACCGAGTATGTCTTGTCAGGAGAAGGTTCTGTCAGTAAGACCGAGTATGTCTTGTCAGAAGAAGGTTCTGTCAGTAAGACCAAGTATGTCTTGTCAGGAGAAGGTTCTGTCTGTAAGACCGAGTATGTCTTGTCAGGAGAAGGTTCTCTGTCAGCCGAGTATGTCTTGTCAGGAGAAGGCTCCGTCAGTAAGACCGAGTATGTCTTGTCAGGAGAAGGTTATGTCAGTAAGACCGAGTATGTCTTGTCAGGAGAAGGTTCTGTCAGTAGGATCGAGTATGTCTTGTCAGGAGAAGGTTCTGTCAGCCGAGTATGTCTTGTCAGGAGAAGGCTCCGTCAGTAAGACCGAGTATGTCTTGTCAGGAGAAGGTTCTGTCAGTAAGACCGAGTATGTCTTGTCAGGAGAAGGTTCTGTCTGTAAGACCGAGTATGTCTTGTCAGGAGAAGGTTATGTAAGCCGAGTATGTCTTGTCAGGAGAAGGCTCCGTCAGTAAGACCGAGGATGTCTTGTCAGGAGAAGGTTCTGTCAGTAAGATCGAGTATGTCTTGTCAGGGGAAGGTTCTGTCAGTAAGACCGAGTATGTCTTGTCAGGAGAAGGTTCTGTGAGTAAGACCGAGTATGTCTTGTCAGGAAAAGGTTCTGTGAGTAAGACCGAGTATGTCTTGTCGGGAGAAGGTTCTGTCAGTAAGACCGAGTATGTCATGTCAGGAGAAGGTTCTGTCAGTAAGACCGAGTATGTCTTGTCAGGAGAAGGTTCTGTCAGTAAGACTGAGTATGTCTTGTCAGGAAAAGGTTCTGTCAGTAAGGCCGAGTATGTCTTGTCGGGAGAAGGTTCTGTCAGTAAGGCCGAGTATGTCATGTCAGGAGAAGGTTCTGTCAGTAAGACCGAGTATGTCTTGTCAGTAGAAGGTTCTGTCAGTAAGACCACCGAGTATGTCTTGTCAGGAGAAGGTTCTGTCAGTAAGACCGAGTATGTCTTGTCTGGAGAAGGTTCTGTCGGTAAGACCGAGTATGGCTTGTCAGGAGAAGGATCTGTCAGTAAGACCTAGTATGTCTTGTCAGGGGAAGGTTCTGTTAGTAAGACCACCGAGAATGTCTTGTCAGGAGGAGGGTCTGTCAGTAAGACCAAGTATGTCTTGTTAGTAGAAGGTTCTGTCAGCAAGACCGAGTATGTCCTGTCAGGAGAAGGTTCTGTAAGTAAGAAAAGTATGTCTTGTCCGGAGAAGGTTCTGTCGGTAAGACCGAGTATGTCTTGTCAGGAGAAGGTTCTGTCAGTAAGAAAAGTATGTCTTGTCAGGAAAAGGTTCTGTCAGTAAGACCGAGTATGTCTTGTTAGGAAAAGGTTCTGTCAGTAGTGGCAGATTCGCTAACCCAAACGTGCAAGGTCGACTGCAGCTGCAGACAGGTCAAACGGCGAGTTTAGATCATATTTGATATTAAATTTATAATAGTTTGAGGAGTGTTGTGTATTTTTCAGTATAAAACGTGATAAAAGGGTTGATTGGGTTAGATTTTGATAGCCACAGGTCATAACCGTGTTATCACCTGTACATTATCAGGTTTACCGTACACCTCAACGTTAGGAAGTCAGGGATATTGATTTAGACCATACAAGTAGTGAAGCGGACGTTCACGTGTGCACCTCACTTATCGTGTTGACGTGATATTACTCCAAACATGTCTCAAATTTTCTGAGGAATTATCATCCAACCCCCCAGAATCAACCTTGTCCTCAATTGTTGCCAATACAATCGTTATTTATAGATGCCCGCATTTCCTCGGGCACCTCAAAGTTATCTCTTCGTTTCTTTAGGTTCAAGGCGTATCCGTATATCAATTACAATCATAACTAAACGTATAACATTTGTTTATGATGAAAAATTGTTCTGCAATCTCAGGAAGAAATGGAAACCGTGGCTCTACGTGGAACTATTTAACACAGCAACATGTTACTATTCAAAGCTACGAAAAATGAAACGTCGCATTTCTTAAACAAAATAACACAAAGTGAGTTATTATTTGTGTACCATATATAAAGTCGACTTTAAATAAGAAAGAGAAAGTTCCGTAAGTCCCTTCACGCAGTATAATATAGTGAGTTTGTCGCCTAATTGCTCAGATACCTCAGCACTGCTGTAGCATCATCAACACTGCTGTAGCAGTACGGAGGTTCCGGCGTCTGTATAATCATTCCATCCATCATTAAGTCGACAGTTTTCTACGGGAGATTCATGTCTCAATAGTATCGTCAACACCAAAAGTCTGGTAAAGACCCGTCAAAATATGTCCTCCTCTCGTCAACTGGCTCAGTAACCAGCACACGGAGGTAGCCCCTTCCATTATTCACCGGAGTAGTAATTCTAGGTTGGTAAACATCTCATCTTTCAGTTCAGTCAAAATAAAATACGAAATCTTCTTTCTCTCATCTCCCGGCTCAGTAACAAAAAGGTGTTCTCTTTCTCAATTCCCCGGCTAAGAAACTCTTGACTAATAAAACAATGATGTACTGTCTTTTTTCTTCTCATGTTTCGACTCAGTGACAAAGCATCCGGCATTTCCCATCGTCCCATCTTCTAGCCCCCACTTCACTTCTCGTCCCCCAGCTCACTTCTCATCCCCCAGCTCACTCCTCGACCCCTAGCTCACTCCTCGTCCCCAGCTCACTTCTCGTCCGCAGCTCACTTCACGTCCTTCCGTTCACTTCTCATCCATCAGCTCACTTCTCATTCCCCAGCTTACTCCTCGTCCCCTAGCTCACTTTTCGACCCTAGCTCACTCCTCGTTCCCAACTCACTTCTCATTCCTCAGCTCACTTCTCGTCCTCAAGCTCACTCCTTGTCCCCCAGCTCACTTCTCATACCTCAGCTCACTCCTCGTTCCCAGCTCACTTCTCGTCCCCAAGCTCACTTATCGTCCCCTAGCTCACTTCTCGTCCCCTAGCTCACGTCTCGTCCAACAGCTCACTTCTCATCCCCCAGCTCACTTCTCTTCCCCAGCTCACTTCTCGTCCCTCAACTCACTTCTCGTCCCTCATCTCACTTCTCGTCCCTCAGCCCACTTCTCATCCCTCAGCTAGCTTCTCATCCCCGAGCTCACTTCTCGTCCCCAGCTCACTTCTCGTCCCTCCGTTCACTTCTCATCCCTCAGCTCACTTCTTATCCCTTCTCACCTCTCGTCCCCTAGCTCACTTCTCGTCCTCTAGCTCACTTCTCGTCCCCAGCTCACTCCTCGTCCCCTAGCTCACTTCTCGTCCCCTAGCTCACTTCTCGTCCCCAGCTCACTTATCATCCCCAGCTCACTTCTCGTCCCCAGCTTACTTCTCGTCCCCCAGCTCACTTATCGTCCCCTAGCTCACTTCTCGTCCCCCAGCTCACTTCTCGTCCCCTAGCTCACTTCTCGTTTCTCATCTCACTTTTTATCCCTCATCTCACTTTTCGTCCCCTAGAACACTTCTCATCCCCCAGCTCACTTCTCATCACTCAGCTCACTTCCCATCCCCGAGCCCAGTTACTCCAGATTGGTAAACACGCAAATGTTTCCAGGTCATGCTGCCTGTTTTGTATTCGTGAAGTCTCCATAGACGACGGATCGCGCGGGCATCTCCTGTTTTTATGCGTTTTCCGCAACAATTAGTGGTTAACCGTCAAGTCAACCAAAGGCGACAGGCTTCACGAATGAAGGAGAATTTGTTTCATATTTCAATAAACTCATCTGACTTGGCTTTTCGTGTAGTTTGTCTCATTTTTGTAAGATTTTGCTCACGGCTGGAGAACTATTCATTGATATCCAATAATCTTTTTCGTGTTATTGATATATCACTTTCATCTCTGATTAAGTTTCGTGTAATAAATAGTTTAACCGATCATAGACACAATATTAAGTTTTATCGTAAACAGTGTTTTGGATGAATCCTTCATCATGGTACAATTTCTCAAGGACGGAAAACGATATAACCTAAAGAATTACTGGATAAATTTCTAGTTGTTTTCCGAATCTAATAAAAATTAAATTCATACGAAATCAGAAAAACTTACTGAAGGAATTAAATAGACAAGGAACTCAGTTGGAACGTAACATACCGTAAAAGACTCACAGTCACAGTATATATTCCGATATTATGTCAACATATAATATTCTGCTGGTGACGACAACTTTAAAATACCAAGAGTGACAGCATGACGCACTTTACACATAAAACGCTCAAATATGGTTTGGGAAGAAACAACGAAAACGCCAGTCAATTGAGAATATATACAGAATGTTATCGAAAGAACAAATACATGTATTCATTTTCTAACTCCGCTTTTTATACACCCATCAGACATGTGATTTGCAGCATTTTATAGACTTGAAGGGCCTTCCAGCAATTCAGTACATACACTATAGCCCAGAAAGAGAGGTAATATAGAGATAAATACAGGTAGACCTTTTCATCTATTATTTGTTTATTTCTTTGAAATCAATCCGACAGTCAATTATATTTTATGATGTCACCTTCTCGTTTTTCATACACGCCCAACAACCGAAAAGATGGGAAAGGCAGTCTTTATTATATATTTCAGCAATAATATCTTCTCATTATTTTAGGAAGTCGTCAGATGTATCAATTGTTCAGGTTAGTTTTAAGTGCGGTGGATAATACCAGTCATAGCTTTCTAACTATGCTTCTAAACATGATTGATTACATAGCGTATGATCTAATATGTGTGTCTGGTAAAACGACCACCAATGGCGCTCTTTTGACAACACGACCTTGAGACATAGCTGTTTTTGTCAGTTGGCGACTGTATTTCTGCGGCGGCCGCATTTCGCTCATGGTAACATCACACCTCTCGTGGTATTTGATACATCCCTGAATTCCTTCATCGCGTCTTTGAAAAAAGGTTCTTGAAATGATTTGAAAGTCAGTATTTTTATATTTGATTTGATGGTCAATCATGGGGTGTCGCAACAAGTCTATGCAGTTGTGAGGTGTCGAAAATATGTCTTTCGTTCGTCTGTTTGTTTCGCAATACAGTTGCAAGTTGTCGCCAAAGAGCACCATTTCCTCATTCTTTTGAAAATACCTGAGAATAAATTATTGATATTTTGATAATACAGAAACTATTTCGTTGGTCTAATCCACTCGGCACCTCTCGCTTGTCAAGTTTAATCGGCAGGTTTAAATCCTACGGGAGCTGAACGTTTTTTTCTTTTCTTATTTTCATGAAGAGACGATATGAATTGTAAAGCACCAGAACTGCTGTGCATTGTACCAGGTTAGGTACATCTGTACTAGGTTAGGAACATCTGTACTAGGTTAGGAATATCTGTACTAGGTTAAGTACATCTGTACTAGGTTAGGAACATCTGTACTAGGTTCGAAACATATGTACTAGGTTAGGTACATATGTACTAGGTTATGTACATCTTTGCTAGGTTAGGAACATCTGTACCAGGTTAGGTACATCTGTACCAGGTTAAGTACATCTGTACTAGGTAAAGTACATCTGTACTAGGTTAAGTACATCTGTACTTGCTTCAGTACATCTGTACTAGGTTAGGAACATCTGTGCGAGGTTAGGTACATCTGTACCAGGTTAAGTACATCTGTACTAGGTTAAGTATATGTGGTAGGTTAAGTACATCTGTACTAGGTTAGGAACATTTGTACCAGGTTAAGTACATCTGTACTAGGTTAAGTAGATCTGTATTAGGTTAGGAACATCTGTACCAGGTTAAGTACATCTGTACTAGGTTAAGTACATATGTACTAGGTTATGTACATCTTTGCTAGGTTAGGAACATCTGTACTAGGTTAGGTACATCTGTACCAGGTTAAGTACATCTGTACTAGGTAAAGTACATCTGTACTAGGTTAAGTACATCTGTACTAAGTTAAGTATATATGTACTAGGTTAAGTAGACCTGTATTAGGTTAGGAACATCTGTACCAGGTTAAGTACATCTGTACTAGGTTAAGTACATATGTACTAGGTTAAGTACATCTGTACTAGGTTAGGAACATGTGTACCAGGTTAAGTACATCTGTACTAGGTTAAGTAGATCTGTATTAGGTTAGGAACATCTGTACCAGGTTAAGTACATCTGTACTAAGTTAAGTACATATGTACTAGGTTAAGTACATCTGTACTAGGTTAGAAACATATGTACCAGGTTAAGTACATCTGTACTAGGTTAAGTACATCTGTACCAGATTAGGAACATGTGTACTAGGTTAAGAACATCTGTACCAGGTTTGGTACATCTGTCCTAGGCTAGGTGAATCTGTACTAGGTTAGAAACATCTGTACCAGGTTAAGTACATCTGTAGTAGGTTAAGTACATATGTACTAGGTTAAGTACATTGGTACTAGGTTAAGTACATCTGTACTAGGTTAGGAACATCTGTACTAGATTAAGTACATCTGTACTAGGTTATGTATATCTTTGCTAGGTTAGGAACATCTGAACTAGGTTAGGAACATCTGCACTAGGTTACGTACATCTGTACTAGGTTATGTACATCTTTGCTAGGTTAGGAACATCTGTAGTAGGTTAGGAACATCTGTACCAGGTTAAGTACATCTGTACTAGGTTAGGTACATCTGCCCTAGGCTAGATGAATCTGTACTAGGTTAGAAACATATGTACCAGGTTAAGTACATATGTACTAGGTTAAGTACATATGTACTAGGTTAAGTACATCTGTACTAGGTTAGGAACATCTGTACAAGGTAAGAATCATATGTACTAAGTTAAGTACATCTGTACTAGGTTAGGAACATCTGTACTAGGTTAAGTACATCTGTACTAGGTAATGTACATCTTTGCTAGGTAAGGAACATCTGTACTAGGTTAGGAACATCTGTACTAGGTTAAGTACATCTGTACTAGGTTATGTACATCTTTGCTAGGTTAGGAACATCTGTATTAGGTTAGGAACATCTGTACCAGGTTAGGTACATCTGTACCAGGTTAGGTACATCTGTACTAGGCTAGGTGAATATGTACTAGGTTAGGAACATCTGTACTAGATTAGGTACATCTGTACTATGTTATGTACATCTGTACTAGGTTAGGAACATCTGTATTAGGTTAGGAACATCTGTACCAGGTTAAGTACATCTGTACTAGGTTAGGTACATATGTACCAACAGGCAGAGGAGGTAGACAATTTCCCCTTTATCACTAGAAAAAAGGCATCCATCTAAAATGCTGCAATACTGACTAATTAATAATAACTGAATATATATTTAAACCATTCAAGCAAGTCAGCAAGTAACACACTTCACAATCAATACGCATTTTCCTGGTGAAAATAAGGAAGTTACTACAACACTGCCATAACTCAAACTAAATTGTAAAATCGTAATATTTCGTATATAACTCTCATTTTAACAGTGCTACATATAACAACCTCCTTTTTTATTACCCTAATAAGGTAACCTGTCTATAAATAGCAGCTGTCTGTAACGATCATTTGTCTCATAAGGGAACCTTTCTATAAAGAATTACTTTCGCCAAGATCATATGTCTATGGAGTTTACCTGTCTATGAAGTTTACCTGTTCATGGAGTTTACCTGTTTTATTGAGTTTACCTGTCTATGGAGTTAACCTGTCTATGAAGTCTACCTGTCTATGGAGTTTACCTGTCTTTGGGGTTTAGCTGTCTATTGAGTTTACCTGTCTATTGAGTTTACCTGTCTATGAAGACCTCCTCTCTATCTATAAATACATCATTAGAATTTACCGAATGTCGTTTTTTAAGCTCCCTTTTTATGAAATCATTCTTGGGTGGCCATTATAAGCAGGTTTAACTGTACAGGTTTAACTGTACTGGTTCAAATTTAAAACACTATCGTCAGATCACACCTATCTGGTATAGTCTCGACAAAATGTGGTTGTACCGACCCATGAGGATACCGAGCCATGAGTTACACAAAACACAAGTCATGTGCTATCTTTCAGATAAATTACTTGGCATTTTAAAAACTTTAAAAATGTGTTTCATGAGAAATACCACGTATCTTGGTTTTTACACTTTTTTCTTGGCTGTCTATACCCCTATATCAGCTAGGTGAGGGTTTCAGTTCCTATGATCGATATTTATGGCGACCCTTACCTAATGTCAGAATGATGAGGTTGATATGATGTTTTTATAACCTGGTGTTCAGTGATAGTAACCGTAAAACCGTTGCTCCGTTATCCGCGTTAAGAGGGTTATTTAGAGCGTTACCTGACAATGCACATGTACTATCTTTGACTGATGTTATCGACCCTGGGTCCAAAGCAACTCCTTATATCTTATTTACAGATAAAAGCAACTCCTTATATCTTATTTACAGATAAAAGCTACATACAAACTCATGTTCCCTGTCAAGTGCCTCTATAATATATCTTACCTCCAATATTTTTGCGTTTTCATTTTTTATACTTTGATCATCTTCTTGCCTTAGACTCGGTGCACACTGTTCGGTTAAGTGAAGAGCTTTGTGGAGGTTTCATGGACTCAAGAATGTGAATCTCTTTTATATTGATGAAATCTAACCGAATTACAAAATTATACTGGATCAAGCTAAAAACGATCGTCATAATTTTGAGTTAAAATAATGAGTGATTGATGCCAATTATACTGTTGTATAAACGCCACACAAACAGATGAAATTGCTTTCTTCAGATTATAAATATTCAGATGCGTCGACAACTTTTTGAAACACAAATCGTAACGGTAATGAAAGCAATTAGTTTTCTGAAAGAATGCTTTGCAGCAATATGGACAACAAACCGTAGACCACTGCACGACCTGTTACACGATAACGTATGCTAACATGATATTACACTAGTTGGGTGCAGATTGTTAACAAAGTTCGACTTTCAATGGAAATTACGGCGTGGCACGGGAAGATTATGTGAACAGCAAGTACAATTGTCCAGTTTTTGTTATTTTGAAATAATTTAATCTTGTAACAAGCATTTGCATTGGCTTAAAAAATTATGTTATCAGCCCATAACGTAAAAATGACGTCGCCGTTTGAAACGTCGCTTTTGATTGGCTGATACAGCAGCGCAATGATTTCTAAGAGAAGTCCATCAATAAAAGTGTATTTCCACAGGGATTGTTTCGCGGTTTATTTAGAGAACACTCCGTTTTTTTGTGTTATATCTCCATAACATGAAAAATATATTCAAGTTAATCCTTAAATAATTTGGTTTTAGAGATTTTTCGAAAACTTTTATTTCCATTTTGATGCTATTAGGGCCCGGTAATGATACAATTGAAAATAGAAACTGCAACACGACAATAATTACATAACGACTGTTAAAACTCTTTAGATCTAATTTCTAGTGATCTGTCACCGCTCAAACCTTAAAACTAGAGTGAGGAGTTCTGTTCAGATCTCAGCCGCAACTATCAAATCAGAAGTGATAGAAACCAGCTACAGGGGCCTTATCACCAACGATTTCACTTCTCTTGTCTTTTACAAGATACATTTTAGTAAATGATTTGTAATCATCTTCATGATATGACTTTAGAAAACTTAACAAAAACATAAAAGGGACTTTTTGACATGCATCCCCTAAACCTTTTGTGGACAGATAAGTAATAAGTGTGTTTATGAAGCTCTCATAAAAAACATGTCACAATCTATTTATACAATTGGATAAACCAAACTTTTAATTCAAATGTTACCAGTATAAATCATTGGACTTTCCTGTAAAAATCACAAGGCTAAAAATGTAACAAGCTTAACAGGGATTCAGTTGCTTTGTACAAGAACATTGAGAGATTAATAGAATCCATCCCTAATGAGAGGTATGGATGTGGTAATTCAAACCCAAGGGATAAAATATTGAGCATGAGACCCGAAGCTTTGCCGAGACTTGACCCTGACTGACCCAAAAACGTCATTAAATGACGCCACGAACAATAACGTGACCCCGAAAGGCCTCTATAATTCCCCCGCCAGTCTGCGCGTGTAAGCGATTTTCCAGCACCACCGGAAATGCGGATATCTTTGTCTAGTATGCAAGAATAATAGATTCCATCCCTGATGCGAGATATAGATAAGGTTATTCAAATCCAATGGATAAACTATTGAGCAGGAGACCCGAGGCTTTGCCGAGGGTTTTTTGCTCACTATTTTATCCCGAGGGTTTGAATTACCGTATCCTTATTCTATTAAGTCATTTGAGTTAAAAGTTTAGTTAATCCCATCGTATAAATGGATTGTGACAGGGTTTTTATGAGAACATCATAAACACACTTATTACTTATCACACCGATAAAGGTACGGATACACTTGTCCAGGCTAAGAGAACGAAACCCCTTTAAACTCTGGACAGCTCTATCTTACACACACGGAGATGATAGAAAAATAAACTTTACACACACGCACATGAGATTACACCTATACAGTCCCTGCAGGTAGGGCGTACGAATAGTACCTGCTACCCCCATTGCATGCGCGTAAGAGGTGACTAAATTTCTTCTTCGTAATGTTGTCTCCTTTGACAATGACAACTCCTTTTGGCCTTAAGTTGAGCGTTCGCCCCTGTGAGGAAGCCGAGACAAACCAGAGTCTGTAAAAATGGTAGTTTCTACTCCAGCTTAACGCTCAGCAGTTTATTAATGGGACGACTGGTTCGCCCGTTGTCAGTATAATGTGACCTGGTGGGGTGTCCTGCTGGGAGTCTTCGGCAGTATGTTTCAGTGAGGTAGCACTATAAAGTCGGTATCAGTTCCGCGCTATCACAAGGAGACAAACACGAACATATCGCAGCCTCCCAAAACACACAAGCATATACTACACGCATGCATCTTGCACACAGGGGAGGTCGTCCTTAAATTACCATAGCTGTTCATAGGACGTTTAACAATACTAAACCAAACAAAACCGACGCCTACAAAAATGATATAAACAGCACCATACCGCTGTTTCGCCTTCCCAGGACTCATCGTTGATGTAAGGGTACACCAAGGTAGATAACCAGATTAGTATAGTACACTGTTGAAACGGAAGGGAAGTTGAAATATAAACCCCTTAATTAAATAAATTTCAAAAATTAGAGGAATACTGATCAATTGCCAATTAAAAACAAAATGTAGATTGTATGATACCCTGTCACTAATCAAAAGAGATAACGTGGCCATCAAGGTTACGGCAAACCTCGGGGTCAATATGCTAATTATTATACATTTGAGAGACTTGACGTATACAACACATCGGTAGCCACCTAACTATGACTAACCCGGATTAATAAGGAGAAGAAAAACCTCGCCATTGTTTACTAATATAGAAAACTGGTAATCGTTATAATCTTGATTTAACCCTAATCAGGACCGACAATGAACGTTACATGGACCTATAGTATTAATAAAATTGTTACATTCCCTATAATCTGATGTGAAGTTATATACTGACGTAGGTGGTAATTGTGACGTCTGTGGTCATTGTTTATTTAAACCTACTTGACATAGTAGCTCAGTAAACCACATTTTTTTATTTCTATTTCGTGCAGGCTTGGCCTGGATAAAATACCGTAAATAATGCTGCAAAATCGAAACAAATGGTAAAACGAGGAAAAGATAGGAAAAGGGTGTGGATAGGAAAGGGTGAGGATAGGGTTGTGGATAGGAAAGGGTGAGAATAGGGTTGTGGATAGGAAAGGGTGAGAATAGGGTTGTGGATAGGAAAGGGTGGGGATAGGGTTGTGGAGACATTGATCAAGAAAGGAAAGTAATGGAGGGCCACAATGCATGGTCATTGAAATTAAGTGTATGAAGGGCCAAGAAACATGGACAGGGCAATTAATTGTATGAAGGGCCAGGCATCATGGATAGGGAAATGAATAGTATGAAGAGCCAAGAGACATGGATAGGGAAATGAATTGCATGAAGGTCCAAGAGACATGGATAGGGAAATGAATAGTATGAAGGGCAAAGAGACATGGATAGGGAAATGAATTGTATGAAGCGCCAAGAGACATTGATAGGGAAATGAATAGTATGAAGGGCCAAGAGACATGGATAGGGTAATGAATATTATGAAGGGCCAAAAGACATGGATAGGGAAATGAATTGTATGAAGAGCCAAGAGACATGGATAGGGAAATGAATAGTATGAAGGGCCAATAGACATGGATAGGGAAATGAATTGTATGAAGGGCCAAGAAAAATGGATAGGGAAATGAATTGTATGAAGAGCTAAAATACGTGCAAAGGGAAATAAATAGTATTAAGGGCCAAAAGACATGGATAGGGAAATGAATTGTATGAAGGGCCAAGACACATGGATAGGGTAATGAATAGTATGAAGGGCCAATAAACATGTATAGTGAAATGAATTGTATGAAGGGTCAGGAGACATGGATAGGGAAATGAATTGTAAGAAGGGTCAAAAGACATGGATAGGGAAATGAATAGTATGAAGGGCCAGGAGACATGGATAGGGTAATGAATTGTATGAAGGGCCAGGAGACATGGATAAAGAAATGAATTGTATGAAAGGTCAAAAGACATGGATAGGGAAATGAATAATATGAAGGTCCAAGAGACATAAATAGGGAAATGAATAGTATGAAGGGCCAAGAGACATGGATAGGGAAATGGATTGTATGAACGGCCAAAAGACATGGGTAGGGAAATGAATAGCACGAAGGGCCAAAAGGCATGGATAGGGAAATTAATAGTATGAAGGGCCAACAGACATGGATAGGGAGATGAATAGTATGAAGGGACAAAAGACATGGATAGAGAAATGAATAGTATGGAGGGCCAAGAGACATAAATAGGGAAATGAATAATATGAAGATCCAAGAGACATAAATAGGGAAATGAATAATATGAAGGGCCAAGACACATGGATAGGGTAATGAATAGTATGAAGGGCCAAAAGACATGGATAGGGAAATGAATAGTACGAAGGGCCAAAAGACATGGATAGGGAAATGAATAGTATAAAGGGCCAAGAGACATGGATAGGGAAATGAATTGTATGAAGGGCCAAAAGACATGGATAGGGAAATGAAATGTATGAAGGGCCAAAAGACATGGATAGGGAAATGAATTGTATGAACGGCCAAAAGACATGGAAAGGGAAATGAATTGTATGAAGGGCCAAGAGACATGGATAGGGAAATGAATAGTATGAAGGGCCAATAGACATGGATAGGGAAATGAATAGTATGAAGGGCAAAGAGACATGGATAGGGAAATGAATAGTATGAAGGGCCAAGAGACATGGATAGGGAAATGAATAGTATGAAGGGCCAATAGACATGGATAGGGAAATGAATAGTATGAAGGGCCAGGAGACATGGATAGGAAAATGAATTGTATGAAGGGCCAAGAGACATGGATAGGGAAATGAATTGTATGAAGAGCCAAGAAACATGTATAGGGAAATGAATTGTATGAAGGGCCAGGAGACATGGATAGGGAAATGAATAGTATGGAGGGCCAAGAGACATGGATAGGGAAATGAATTGTATGAAGGTCCAGGAGACACGGATAGGGAAATGAATAGTATGAAGGGCCAAGAGACATGGATAGGGAAATGAATAGTACGAAGGGCCAAGAGACATTGTTAAGGAAATAAATAGTATGAAGGGCCAAGAGACATGGATAGGGAAATGAATAGTATGGAGGGCCAGGAGACATGGATAGGGAAATGAATAGTATGAAGGACCAGGAGACATTGTTTAGGAAATAAAATGAATAGAGGGCCAAAAGACATGGTCATGAAAATGAATAGTATGAAGGGCCAAGAGACATGGATAGGGAAATGAATAGCATGAAGGGCCAAGATACATGGATAGGGAAATGAATTGTATGAAGGGCCAAGAGACATGAATAGGGAAATGAATTGTATGAAGGGCCAAAAAACATGGATAGGGAAATGAATAGTATGAAGGGCCAAAAGACATGGATAGGGATAGGAATAATATGAAGGGCCAAGAGACATGGATAGTGAAATGAATTGTATGAAGGGCCAAGAGACATGGATAGGGAAATGAATTGTATGAAGGGCCAAGAGACATGTATAGGGAAATGAATAGTATGAAGGGCCAAAAGACATGGATAGGGAAATGAATAGTATGGAGGGCCAAGAGACATGGATAGGGAAATAAATAGTATGAAGGGCCAAAAGACATGGATAGGGAAATGAATAGTAGGAAGGGCCAAGAGACATGGATAGGGAAATGAATAGCCTGAAGGGCCAAGATACATGGATAGGGAAATGAATTGTATGAAGGGCCAGGAGACATGGATAGGGAAATGAATAGTATGAAGAGCCAAGAGACATGTATGGGGAAATGAATTGCATGAAGGTCCAAGAGACATGGATAGGGAAATGAATAGTATGAAGGGCCAATAGACATTGAAAGGGAAATAAATTGTATGAAGGCCCAAGAGACATGGATAGGGAATTGAATAGTATGAAGGGCCAAGAGACATGGATAGGGAAATGAATTGTGTGAAGGGCTAAAATACATGCAAAGGGAAGAATAATATAAAGGGCCAAAAGACATGGATAGAGAAATGAATTGTATGAAGGGCCAAGAGACATGGGTAGGGAAATAAATAGTATGAAGGGTCAAGAGGGCAATTTAATTGATGGAGGACCGAGATCCATGGAGAGGGAAATGGAAAGAATGAAGGGCCGACAGACATGAATAGGGAAAAGAAATCAAGTGGTAAGAAAGAAAAAGACAAGGACAGAATAGGGGCCGAATGATATGCCTATGATATGGAGATGGAAAGGCAAGGGAACAATTATCATGAATATGGAATTGAGATAAAAAGTGGGTCAAAGGTTAATGAATATAGAAATTAGATTCAAAAGCAGGTCAAAGTTTATGAATATAGAAATAAAATGAGAAAGAGGGCCACTGATAAATGAACAGAGGGACTAGTAATTATGGATACGGAAATAAAATAGAAGGGATGGATGAAAATGAAAATGGACAGGAAGGTCAATAATCATGAATATGGAAAATGAAATAAAAGTAGTGCCAATAAGCATGAACAAGGAAATGAGATGTCTGGTGAACAGTATGTTAAACACAAGTTAACGGAGATGTCTAGTGATGGTAAACACAAGTTAACGGAGAGAAGGCACGGACTCGGCCGGTTTATCGGCTAAAAGAAGCGTCAGTACGAACCCCCCGGGACATGATTCCATACAACAAGAACGCGCTAGTGAGAGCATCCAGCTAATAATATCCGTTTGAAGTTATTTTAAGATTTATGTTTTTCGAATGTTTAGGCCGACCGCACATTTTCTGTTGAATTACGCACGTGTTATTATAACCATAGATCGGTTTGACGAGATAAGGCTTCTCTTCGTGTTCAAACACCACTTGTATTTGATTTTTTTTTTTTAAATATTATACGTTTATGCAACAATCCACAATAAAAGCATGAGCATGTTGCCTCCGTACTCTGGTGTTGCATTCCGTCCACTTTAAAGACATCGCCAATATAATGAGATTACATACAGATCACATAAAGCCTATATAACTGGGCTGGTATCCTAACCTGGGTAAGCATTGGACTTGAAGGTCAGAATCAGATTTCGATAGATAATCAGGTTTAAGGAAACAAATCACCAGGAAATACTTTACAGGGAACTGCAAGTTTTTATTAACTGTCCATACAAATCGCTGCTTTCAGCTGTAACATGGGCACATATTTTTGGAATTCTCGCTGAAATAATTACAGTATAAGTCCGGGTTCACATCCCTACACGAAGACACACTTTGTTACGGTTATACGATTCGTAATGCATTTTTTAATTCTGATTGGGAAATGAAATATCACATTTGGGAAAACGCAATGGATCGTATCATCTGTCGTGAATGAGAAAAATGATGGGATTTTAATCAGCGTGGTTAAATCCATTGCCTCAATCAAACCTGTTACACAGATAGAGCCCGAACTGTTATATCGGGGTTTAGACGGAACGCCGATACCAGTCATATAACTTGACCTTTCGTGTGGAAACGTATGAAATTGATCACTTTACTTTGTTGATGATGCATGCGATTATAATCCCTATCCCGGGACAGGGGGTCACGTGGTGGGAACCTTTACTATTCACATATAGGATAACGCCGTTTGGGAACGCATATTTAAACAAATCTTTTCAACACATTTAACCTCGAAAACCAAACAATGTCAGATTCGTTATATATTCCCATACAGCGTTGTTTTATAGACAAATTATTGGTCAGTTGGAAGCAAAACCTTCGTACATCCCCGATCTACTCCGATCCCTCCCACTCTTCTGCTCCACACTGTAAACGATAACTCCCATCCCTCCCACTGCTCCACACCATAAACGATAACTCCCATCCCTCCCACTGCTCCACACTGTAAACTATAACTCCCATCCCTCCAACTGATCCACACTGTAAAATATTCCTCCCATCCCTCCCACTGATCCACACTGTAAACTATAACTCTCATCCCCCCGCTGATCCACACTGTAAACTATAACTCCGATCCCACCCACTGCTCCACACTGTAAACTATACCTCCCATCCCTCCCACTGATCCACATTGTAAACTATACCTCCCATCCCTCCTACTGATCCACACTGGAAACTATAACTCCGATCCCTCCCACTGCTCCACACTGTAAACTATACCTCCCATCCCTCCAACTGATCCACACTGTAAAATATACCTCCCATCCCTCCTACTGATCCACACTGTAAAATATACCTCCCATCCCTCCCACTGATCCACACTGTAAACTATAACTCTCATCCCCCCACTGATCCACACTGTAAACTATAACTCCGATCCCTCCCACTGATCCACACTGTAAACTATAACTCTCATTCCCTCCCACTGATCTACACTGTTAACTATAACTCCCATTCCCCCCACTGATCCACACTGTAAACTATACCTCCCATCCCTCCCACTGATCCACACTGTAAACTATAACTCTCATCCCCCCACTGATCTACACTGTTAACTATAACTCCGATCCCTCCCACTGCTCCACACTGTAAACTATACCTCCCATCCCTCCCACTGATCTACACTGTTAACTATAACTCCCATCTCCCCCACTGATCCACACTGTAAACTATAACTCCGATCCCTCCCACTGATCTACACTGTAAACTATAACTCCCATCTCTCCCACTGATCTACACTGTTAACTATAACTCCCATCTCCCCCACTGATCCACACTGTAAACTATAACTCCCATCTCTCCCACTGATCTACACTGTAAACTATAACTCCGATCCCTCCCACTGATCCACACTGTAAACTATAACTCTCATCCCCCCAATGATCTACACTGTTAACTATAACTCCGATCCCTCCCACTGCTCCACACTGTAAACTATACCTCCCATCCCTCCCACTGATCTACACTGTTAACTATAACTCCCATCTCCCCCACTGATCCACACTGTAAACTATAACTCCGATCCCTCCCACTGATCTACACTGTAAACTATAACTCCCATCTCTCCCACTGATCTACACTGTTAACTATAACTCCCATCTCCCCCACTGATCCACACTGTAAACTATAACTCCCATCTCTCCCACTGATCTACACTGTAAACTATAACTCCGATCCCTCCCACTGATCCACACTGTAAACTATAACTCTCATCCCCCCAATGATCTACACTGTTAACTATAACTCCGATCCCTCCCACTGCTCCACACTGTAAACTATACCTCCCATCCCTCCCACTGATCTACACTGTTAACTATAACTCCCATCTCCCCCACTGATCCACACTGTAAACTATAACTCCGATCCCTCCCACTGATCTACACTGTAAACTATAACTCCCATCTCTCCCACTGATCTACACTGTTAACTATAACTCCCATCTCCCCCACTGATCCACACTGTAAACTATAACTCCCATCTCTCCCACTGATCTACACTGTAAACTATAACTCCGATCCCTCCCACTGATCCACACTGTAAACTATAACTCTCATCCCCCCAATGATCTACACTGTTAACTATAACTCCGATCCCTCCCACTGCTCCACACTGTAAACTATACCTCCCATCCCTCCCACTGATCTACACTGTTAACTATAACTCCCATCTCCCCCACTGATCCACACTGTAAACTATAACTCCGATCCCTCCCACTGATCTACACTGTAAACTATAACTCCCATCTCTCCCACTGATCTACACTGTTAACTATAACTCCCATCTCCCCCACTGATCCACACTGTAAACTATAACTCCCATCTCTCCCACTGATCTACACTGTAAACTATAACTCCGATCCCTCCCACTGATCCACACTGTAAACTATAACTCTCATCCCCCCAATGATCTACACTGTTAACTATAACTCCGATCCCTCCCACTGCTCCACACTGTAAACTATACCTCCCATCCCTCCCACTGATCTACACTGTTAACTATAACTCCCATCTCCCCCACTGATCCACACTGTAAACTATAACTCCGATCCCTCCCACTGATCTACACTGTAAACTATAACTCCCATCTCTCCCACTGATCTACACTGTTAACTATAACTCCCATCTCCCCCACTGATCCACACTGTAAACTATAACTCCCATCTCTCCCACTGATCTACACTGTAAACTATAACTCCGATCCCTCCCACTGATCCACACTGTAAACTATAACTCTCATCCCCCCAATGATCTACACTGTTAACTATAACTCCGATCCCTCCCACTGCTCCACACTGTAAACTATACCTCCCATCCCTCCCACTGATCTACACTGTTAACTATAACTCCCATCTCCCCCACTGATCCACACTGTAAACTATAACTCCGATCCCTCCCACTGATCTACACTGTAAACTATAACTCCCATCTCTCCCACTGATCTACACTGTTAACTATAACTCCCATCTCCCCCACTGATCCACACTGTAAACTATAACTCCCATCTCTCCCACTGATCTACACTGTAAACTATAACTCCGATCCCTCCCACTGATCCACACTGTAAACTATAACTCTCATCCCCCCAATGATCTACACTGTTAACTATAACTCCGATCCCTCCCACTGCTCCACACTGTAAACTATACCTCCCATCCCTCCCACTGATCTACACTGTTAACTATAACTCCCATCTCCCCCACTGATCCACACTGTAAACTATAACTCCGATCCCTCCCACTGATCTACACTGTAAACTATAACTCCCATCTCTCCCACTGATCTACACTGTTAACTATAACTCCCATCTCCCCCACTGATCCACACTGTAAACTATAACTCCCATCTCTCCCACTGATCTACACTGTAAACTATAACTCCGATCCCTCCCACTGATCCACACTGTAAACTATAACTCTCATCCCCCCAATGATCTACACTGTTAACTATAACTCCGATCCCTCCCACTGCTCCACACTGTAAACTATACCTCCCATCCCTCCCACTGATCTACACTGTTAACTATAACTCCCATCTCCCCCACTGATCCACACTGTAAACTATAACTCCGATCCCTCCCACTGATCTACACTGTAAACTATAACTCCCATCTCTCCCACTGATCTACACTGTTAACTATAACTCCCATCTCCCCCACTGATCCACACTGTAAACTATAACTCCCATCTCTCCCACTGATCTACACTGTAAACTATAACTCCGATCCCTCCCACTGATCCACACTGTAAACTATAACTCTCATCCCCCCAATGATCTACACTGTTAACTATAACTCCGATCCCTCCCACTGCTCCACACTGTAAACTATACCTCCCATCCCTCCCACTGATCTACACTGTTAACTATAACTCCCATCTCCCCCACTGATCCACACTGTAAACTATAACTCCGATCCCTCCCACTGATCTACACTGTAAACTATAACTCCCATCTCTCCCACTGATCTACACTGTTAACTATAACTCCCATCTCCCCCACTGATCCACACTGTAAACTATAACTCCCATCTCTCCCACTGATCTACACTGTAAACTATAACTCCGATCCCTCCCACTGATCCACACTGTAAACTATAACTCTCATCCCCCCAATGATCTACACTGTTAACTATAACTCCGATCCCTCCCACTGCTCCACACTGTAAACTATACCTCCCATCCCTCCCACTGATCTACACTGTTAACTATAACTCCCATCTCCCCCACTGATCCACACTGTAAACTATAACTCCGATCCCTCCCACTGATCTACACTGTAAACTATAACTCCCATCTCTCCCACTGATCTACACTGTTAACTATAACTCCCATCTCCCCCACTGATCCACACTGTAAACTATAACTCCCATCTCTCCCACTGATCTACACTGTAAACTATAACTCCGATCCCTCCCACTGATCCACACTGTAAACTATAACTCTCATCCCCCCAATGATCTACACTGTTAACTATAACTCCGATCCCTCCCACTGCTCCACACTGTAAACTATACCTCCCATCCCTCCCACTGATCTACACTGTTAACTATAACTCCCATCTCCCCCACTGATCCACACTGTAAACTATAACTCCGATCCCTCCCACTGATCTACACTGTAAACTATAACTCCCATCTCTCCCACTGATCTACACTGTTAACTATAACTCCCATCTCCCCCACTGATCCACACTGTAAACTATAACTCCCATCTCTCCCACTGATCTACACTGTAAACTATAACTCCGATCCCTCCCACTGATCCACACTGTAAACTATAACTCTCATCCCCCCAATGATCTACACTGTTAACTATAACTCCGATCCCTCCCACTGCTCCACACTGTAAACTATACCTCCCATCCCTCCCACTGATCTACACTGTTAACTATAACTCCCATCTCCCCCACTGATCCACACTGTAAACTATAACNCCCCCCGCGAACATTTCTCCGTACTCACCCCTCCCTCCTCTGCTCCCATTCTTTGTCAATTATAACGATATATTTTAGATGAAGTAGTCGCTGATTGACGTTACACACAAATTGTTTTAGTGACGACGTCATCCGTCAATTTGAATATTCCCTATCGAGTGTGTCTGAGACAGGGTTCTGTGGTATTGAGCCTGCCGCGGCCGTGTTCGAGCACTTGTCTAAATGTATTCCTAAGATTAACACATATTGAGGTAGACACACGAGTTTTCATGCGATTTGTTCCATATTTTTATCTAATGTATACAAGTCTGACTTTATTACTGGTGACGAATGCCATGATTTCTACCCACACTCAAGTGGCCACATGATTGGTTTATGGAGATTCATACACACTAATAAATCGCATTGTCGTCGCTGTAAGGTTCATTGTCGTCGCTGTAAGGTTCATTGTCGTCGCTGTAAGGTTCATTGTCGTCGCTGTAAGGTTCATTGTCGTCGCTGTAAGGTTCATTGTCGTCGCTGTAAGGTTCATTGTCGTCGCTGTAAGGTTCATTGTCGTCGCTGTAAGGTTCATTGTCGTCGCTGTAAGGTTCATTGTCGTCGCTGTAAGGTTCATTGTCGTCGCTGTAAGGTTCATTGTCGTCGCTGTAAGGTTCATTGTCGTCGCTGTAAGGTTCATTGTCGTCGCTGTAAGGTTCATTGTCGTCGCTGTAAGGTTCATTGTCGTCGCTGTAAGGTTCATTGTCGTCGCTGTAAGGTTCATTGTCGTCGCTGTAAGGTTCATTGTCGTCGCTGTAAGGTTCATTGTCGTCGCTGTAAGGTTCATTGTCGTCGCTGTAAGGTTCATTGTCGTCGCTGTAAGGTTCATTGTCGTCGCTGTAAGGTTCATTGTCGTCGCTGTAAGGTTCATTGTCGTCGCTGTAAGGTTCATTGTCGTCGCTGTAAGGTTCATTGTCGTCGCTGTAAGGTTCATTGTCGTCGCTGTAGTAAGGTTCATTGTCGTCGCTGTAAGGTTTGTTTTCCTTCAGACAGGAAATGTATACAAAAAAGATTATCACAAGATTAAATAAAGACTAACGGGTTTTCCATAACCGAGTTTAATACCGAGTTTTATGTACGGAAATCCGAGCGTTTGTCAGTCGTGATCCTATATTGATAAACACTTTAGCGTACAACAAAATCAGCGTTTGTCTGTTTTAAACATAATTATACAGATAAAAAAGCATGAGGTTGTTTCTATACAACCTGAACTGATATAAAAGTTTACGTATAACATAACAAGCGTCTAAAATAAAACTATACTGATTTAAACTTAACATCTAACAAAACAAGATTTCGTCTGTCTTAAACTTCACTGGTTTTAACCTACAAAATAGGCAATTGTCTGTCGCAGAACCACAACGAGATTCACGTACCAAGAAAATTGTTTTTTCTCTCTCAGAAAGACACCGAGATTCGCATGTCAATACAAACGTTAGTCTGTGCTAGATCTTCGCATAATACATGTATCTCCTAATCAGATTCACGTGCAAATATAATGTCTGTCCGAGTTAGATCTTCACATACATTCAAGCCTTAGCGAATAATACTACAAACGTACGTGTTTAGGTAGGGTCCCTTATTTTACCACAATTGGTCTATATACCTTTCTGAGTTCTGAACACGTTTCTGTTCTTGATATTCTATCTTATAAGCTATCAACTAATGGCTATACTAATAATAATAATAGCCCGTAGTATATTGGTTTCAATGTAATCATTTAGAATGGAACTGCGAGGTACACGTGAGGTGCCATAGTACCAGGCGAGACTACAGTGCCATTGTACAGTGGATGTATCGAGTATGATGTCCATCATAGTAAAGAAGGTGACTGAAAAGCACGAGAAACCAAAGCTATAGTAAAGGTTGTGTAATCGTTATAGCTAAACGCACTGTACCTACAAATACAGGGAATGTTAACTAGACGTGATGGTCAGACACACCTGGACAGTTAATTAGACGTGATGGTCAGACACACCTGGACAGTTAATTAGACGTGATGGTCAGACACACCTGGACAGTTAATTAGACGTGATGGTCAGACACACCTGGACAGTTAATTAGACGTGATGGTCAGACACACCTGGACAGTTAATTAGACGTGATGGTCAGACACACCTGGACAGTTAATTAGACGTGATGGTCAGACACACCTGGACAGTTAATTAGACGTGATGGTCAGACACACCTGGACAGTTAATTAGACGTGATGGTCAGACACACCTGGACAGTTAATTAGACGTGATGGTCAGACACACCTGGACAGTTAATTAGACGTGATGGTCAGACACACCTGGACAGTTAATTAGACGTGATGGTCAGACACACCTGGACAGTTAATTAGACGTGATGGTCAGACACACCTGGACAGTTAATTAGACGTGATGGTCAGACACACCTGGACAGTTAATTAGACGTGATGGTCAGACACACCTGGACAGTTAATTAGACGTGATGGTCAGACACACCTGGACAGTTAATTAGACGTGATGGTCAGACACACCTGGACAGTTAATTAGACGTGATGGTCAGACACACCTGGACAGTTAATTAGACGTGATGGTCAGACACACCTGGACAGTTAATTAGACGTGATGGTCAGACACACCTGGACAGTTAATTAGACGTGATGGTCTGACACACGTTGAGTGTTAATTAGACGTGATGGTCAGACACACCTGGACAGTAAATAAGACGTGATGGTAAGACGCACCTGGACAGTTATTTAGACGTGATGGTCAGACACACGTTGAGTGTTAATTAGACGTGATGGTCAGACGCACCTGGAGAGTGAATTTGATGTGATGGTCAGACACACCTTGACAGTTAAAAAGACGTGATAATCAGACACACATTGACAGTTAATTACACGTGATAATCAGACACACATTGACAGTTAATTAGACGTGATGATAAGACACACATTGACAGTTAATTACACGTGATGATCAGACACACTTTGAGTGTTAATTGAACATGAATAACATCGGTCTCACTACATCTCATACACCTGGTATATTACCCTTAATATGGTAAAACATACACAAACAGGTATTGTACAAATACCAAATATGGTAAAACATACACAAACAGGTATTGTACAAATACCAAATATGGTAAGTCACACACAAACAGGTATTGTACACATATTAAATATGGTAAAATGCACACAAACAGGTATTGTACAAATACTAAATATGGTAAAACACACACAAACTGGTACTGTTCAAATACTAAATATGGTAAAACACACACAAACAGGTAGTATACAAATACCAAATACGGTAAAACACACACAAACAGGTATTGTACAAATACCAAATACGGTAAAACACACACAAACAGATATTGTACAAATACCAAATATGGTAAAACACACACAAACTGGTACTGTACAAATACCAAATATGGTAAAACACACACAAACAGGTAGTATACAAATACCAAATACGGTAAAACACACACAAACAGGTATTGTACAAATACCAAATATGGTAAAACACACACAAACAGGTATTGTACAAATACCAAATATGGTAAAACACACACAAACAGGTATTGTACAAATACCAAATATGGTAAAACACACACAAACTGGTACTGTACAAATACTAAATATGGTAAAACACACACAAACAGGTAGTATACAAATACCAAATACGGTAAAACACACACAAACAGGTATTGTACAAATACCAAATACGGTAAAACACACACAAACAGATATTGTACAAATACCAAATATGGTAAAACACACACAAACTGGTACTGTACAAATACCAAATATGGTAAAACACACACAAACAGGTATTGTACAAATACCAAATATGGTAAAACACACACAAACAGGTATTGTACAAATACCAAATATGGTAAAACACACACAAACAGGTATTGTACAAATACCAAATATGGTAAAACACACACAAACAGGTATTGTACAAATACCAAATATGGTAAAACACACACAAACAGGTATTGTACAAATACCAAATATTGTAAAACACACACAAACAGGTATTGTACAAATACCAAATATGGTAAAACACACACAAACAGGTATTGTACAAATACCAAATATGGTAAACCACACACAAACAGGTATTGTACAAATACCAAATATGGTAAAACACACACAAACAGTTATTGTACAAATACCAAATATGGTAAATCACACACAAACAGGTATTGTACAAATACCAAATATCGTAAAACACACACAAACAGGTAGTATACAAATACCAAATAAGTAAGTCATATAGTCAAATTTATCAACAGAATTCATCAAAATGCTACGAAAAAAACGAAACATCTAGCTTAAATATCAGCATAAGTGTTTCAACACGTCCATATAAGGCACGTGAAACAAACATGTGACGGAGACACATGTTCCACGTGTTTATGATTCTGTTTCTCACGTTCTGTAATTCGTATTCACGTCATTTGTCAGGTGAGATTGATTGATTGATTGATAGGTTTTACGTCCGCTTCATTACCGAGTAGTTCGGTTATCCAGCAGACGATCCAGGATTTTGTTCACTATAAATAGCGGAACTATCAGAGACCCAACTCTACTTGTCCTTTATATTTGGGCACGCAGATCCTCGACAATTTAAGTGCAATGTACTCATGTGCCCGAGAAACCATTGGGTCCTCTACCCTCGTTGTCCTTTTCGACTGGAAGACAGACAAACTATCGGGCCTTCGATCCTGGTGGTCAAACGTATTGAGGTAATATATGGAGAGAAAAACATCAGGTTCTCGACAAGGATTTACTTTTGCTTTTTTTATTGTGTCAAGCTTATCTAACGGTTATTGTACCTTTGACTATGCATGAATCGTCATCGGAAAAGTAAAAATTGTAATCGGACACCAACTTGACTTTGGCGTGAGTCGGGCAGATTATTAATGCAGACATCAGACTAAATTAATTTATAAGAAAAGAATACGGCCACTACAGAGGACGCTTACTTCGGAAGTAAAAAATAGACTTTGTTCACTATAGAGGACACTTACTTCAGAAGTAAAAATAGACTTTGGTCACTATAGAGAACGCTTGCTTCAGAAGTAAGAGTAGATTACGGCCGCTACATAGGACGCTTACTTCAGAAGTTACAGTAGGATACGGCCGCTACATAAGACGCTTACTTCAGAAGTAAGAGTAGACTACGGTCACTACAGAGGACGCTTACTTCAGAAGTAAGAGTAGGATACGGTCACTAGTAGGATACGGCCGTTACATAGGACGCTTACTTCGGAAGTAAAAAATAGACTTTGTTCACTATAGAAGACACTTACTTCAGAAGTAAAAATAGACTTTGGTCACTATAGAGAACGCTTGCTTCAGAAGTAAGAGTAGATTACGGCCGCTCCATAGGACGCTTACTTCAGAAGGAACAGTAGGATACGGCTGCTAAATACGAACCTTTCTTCAGAAGTAACAGTAGGACACGGCCGCTACATACGACGCTTACTTCAGAAGTAAGAGTAGACTACGGTCACTACAGAGGACGCTTACTTCAGAAGTAACAGTAGGATACGGCTGCTACATACGACGCTTTCTTCAGAAGTAACAGTAGGATACGGCCGTTACATAGGACGCTTACTTCAGAAGTAACAGTAGCATACGGCCGCTACAAAGGCCGCTTACTTCAGAAGTAACAGTAGGATACGACCGCTACATAGGACGCTTACTTCAGAAGTAACAGTAGGATACGGCCGCTACATAGGACGCTTACTTCAGAAGTAACAGTAGGATAC
>NW_018479981.1:21518-31162 GCF_002113885.1 Mizuhopecten yessoensis | reverse complement strand
TCAGAAGTAACAGTAGGATACGGTCACTACATAGGACGCTTACTTCAGAAGTAAGAGTAGACTACGGTCACTACATAGGACGCTTACTTCAGGAGTAACAGTAGGATACGGCCGCTACACAGGACGCTAACCTCAGAAGTAACAGTAGGATACGGCCGCTACATAGGACGCTTACTTCAGAAGTAACAGTAGGATACGGCCGCTACAAAGGAGATTTTCTTCAGAAACGACAACACATATTGACAAAATAAGTAAATTAAGTAAACCGGCTAAAACTGTTCACCCGAGAGAAAAAATTGAGTAGATTATACAAGTTTGTATTATGTTTAGAAGTTAAAACGAGCGTATCTAAATCGATAACGCTAATAAGAAGTATATTTACAGGTTATCGTTTAAGCTTGTATTACGTACGATAATCCTGCTGCTCCACATACAATCTTCAAAACACCGCCAGGCCACTAGTATACATATTCAAGATCCAATAAAAATGCTGAAACCGCCAAAAGTTTGAAGACTTAAAGTTAATTAAGAACTTGAACTTGGATAGAATTTATGTAAAGCAATAACAAAGCTTTCTTATTGTACGGTACTTTTTGGTATTACATTGCCGACTTTGAAGCTAACTAAGTTTGGAACCAGCTACAGTGCTAACACTACGGGATACACATATCTTATAGGGACGGTGTAGAGATTTGACTCTAGACAATAGCGCTGAGATGTTATTAAGTAACCAGATAAAATAGCTATAAGGCATACCGGTTTTGTGTCTTATCGCGTTTTCATCTGTTTACTATTTTTCGGCCGTGAAGCGCTGGTTGTTTGGGTGATATTACGGTGAAACCGGCTATCGATCCGACTGACATTCCGGGTCTACGTTTTCGATATCTGTCACTGTATTACATACAAATTCTCCTTCTGTGATTCGGTTGTCAGAAGAATACACTGAAGCCGTAATACTGTTGTACAAGCGTCGGTATCTTATAAGTGTGATTTACGTGAGTGTCGCGTGGCCCTGGGCTACATCTATAGTACTGGCTAGTTGTAACGGTGTAAGTCAAATTATGTTGTTTAGCTATAGGTACTACCTAAACTGTATCCCACACTTTATAATATACCATTTACCGACACGCAAGTCAGACTGTATCTTAATAAACACTTACAGCACAATATACTATTACTAAGAAAGTAAAAGGTAACTTACCTCCGCCGTTTTTATAACATATATATGGAAATCGCCACACGTTTCCCAGGTCCACGGCAAATCCAATCACTGATAATAGAAAATCCACTTTTGATCCCCATGTTTCTCTCTCGGGGTGCACTGCCGCACCCTCTAACTTCCCATTCTTCTCCAAATCCTCCTGTGAATCTGCGTGTTTTTCCTTTTCATTCACTCCGTCCCTCCCGTTAGGGGTAAGGAAGGGTGTACTTTGAGACATATTGCTCTGTAAACTTGACCCGGGGGTAAGAAATTCCCCGGGGAAAGGTGTTCTGCTGAAACAACTCTCCTCCTCTGTAGCTATATAGCCACTGTTAAAAGAAGTCGCGTTTTCGCTAACTTTAACATTTTTGTTATTAAGATTGTATGCCCTCCCGTCAGCGCCCGTGGGTGGGGAGAGGGAGCCCTGCCATGGCTGTCCTGTCACTTCTGTATTATCTAGATCCTGTCGTGTCCGACTCTCGCCACTGCCATCACCGTTTTCATTGAAAGGATAACTAATAGTGAACGCCGTATTATCGTACGTATGATGAATGGACTTGCCTCTGCTGTCTTTGATTGGTCGAGACATTTTCGGACGATTTACCTCCCTTTAGTAACACTTCAGCTAGTCGTTGTTGATTACAGGACGGAGTCACAGGTCACCGACCGTAACGCTCACCTGAAACGGAAGGACATGGACACTTATTTTAATCATCAGTATGCTCTTTAATGATCGTTTTCGCACTTTTAAAGACGAATAGTTTTCTAAGGACATATTTAGGTCTGTATGCTACAGTTTGGGTAGTCATTGATGCAGGGGACCGATTACCAGGCTCCTGGCGTTCACACGCTTTTCAGGCTACACGTGACCGTTCTCCAAAAGATCTACAGATTGGTGAAGAATGTTGATGTAAAAACCGTATAACCATCAAATATAAGTAGCGATATCAGTTGTTGAAATATTACACTAACACTTTAAATACGATACTAATTGAAAAAAAAACACGGAGTCCATTCAACGTATGTAATCATTAATGTTTCCAACTGAGATTACATAATGACTGTACTGACGAGGTCGCTCGTGCGAACATGACGTAGCCAGTAGGTACGTTCAACTTTGTAAAGTATAGTCAGCTAAATCACACACCAGGCCTCATCGCGTTACGTATATATATATCCTCATTCCTCTGTAAAACTAAACAAACATTCATTGATATAGGAAAACATGACTTAATCCAATTATCTCTGTTCTTATATTCAGACTAGGGTCAATGGTCATTTTTATCGTCATAGTTCCGACTTTTACTAATGTCCTTTTAAGCTTGTAAAGGTAGGGGTTGTCTCAATAGAGTACATATAGGCCTGACCTACATCCGACCCCGGGGGTACAGCACGCGGAGTGTAGGAGTGGTAACTATAGTCCAACAATGACCAAGTACGTATACACATGTTTGTCAACTTTATTAATCATTGCAATAATACAACATTTCCTTATCAGCCGAGATGTTGAATGGTATATTATATCAGGTATTCATGACAGGTAGATATAGGTTATGTTCGACGTCTTTGACAGATTTCTATTAATTCACACAATACTTAATTTGCGGTGATTGAACTAAACATTGAAAGCTTCTCGGCCGCTGTATAGTGTCAGGTCGTTAGTCGCTGTATAGGGTGTCAGGTCGTTAGTCGCTGTATAGGGTGTTAGGTCGTTAGTCGCTGAATAGTGTCAGGTCGTTAGTCACTGTATAGTGTCAGGTCGTTAGTCGCTGTATAGTGTCAGGTCGTTAGTCGCTGTATAGTGTCAGGTCGTTAGTCGCCGTATAGGGTGTCAGGTCGTTAATCGCTGTATAGTGTCAGGTCGTTAGTCGCTGTATAGTGTCAGGTCGTTAGTCGCTGTATAGTGTCAGGTCGTTAGTCGCTGTATAGTGTCAGGTCGTTAGTCGCTGTATAGTGTCAGGTCGTTAGTCGCTGTATAGTGTCAGGTCGTTAGTCGCTGTATAGTGTCAGGTCGTTAGTCGCTGTATAGTGTCAGGTCGTTAGTCGCTGTATAGGGTGTCAGGTCGTTAGTCGCTGTATAGGGTGTTAGGTCGTTAGTCGCTGTATAGTGTCAGGTCGTTAGTCGCTGTATAGTGTCAGGTCGTTAGTCGCTGTATAGTGTCAGGTCGTTAGTCGCTGTATAGTGTCAGGTCGTTAGTCGCTGTATAGTGTCAGGTCGTTAGTCGCTGTATAGTGTCAGGTCGTTAGTCGCTGTATAGTGTCAGGTCGTTAGTCGCTGTATAGTGTCAGGTCGTTAGTCGCTGTATAGTGTCAGGTCGTTAGTCGCTGTATAGTGTCAGGTCGTTAGTCGCTGTATAGTGTCAGGTCGTTAGTCGCTGTATAGTGTCAGGTCGTTAGTCGCTGTATAGTGTCAGGTCGTTAGTCGCTGTATAGTGTCAGGTCGTTAGTCGCTGTATAGTGTCAGGTCGTTAGTCGCTGTATAGTGTCAGGTCGTTAGTCGCTGTATAGTGTCAGGTCGTTAGTCGCTGTATAGTGTCAGGTCGTTAGTCGCTGTATAGTGTCAGGTAGTTAGTCGCTGTATAGTGTCAGGTAGTTAGTCGCTGTATAGTGTCAGGTAGTTAGTCGCTGTATAGGGTGTCAGGTCGTTAGTCGCTGTATAGGGTGTCAGGTCGTTAATCGCTGTATAGTGTCAGGTCGTTAGTCGCTGTATAGTGTCAGGTCGTTAGTCGCTGTATAGTGTCAGGTCGTTAGTCGCTGTATAGTGTCAGGTCGTTAGTCGCTGTATAGTGTCAGGTCGTTAGTCGCTGTATAGTGTCAGGTCGTTAGTCGCTGTATAGTGTCAGGTCGTTAGTCGCTGTATAGTGTCAGGTCGTTAGTCGCTGTATAGTGTCAGGTCGTTAGTCGCTGTATAGTGTCAGGTCGTTAGTCGCTGTATAGTGTCAGGTCGTTAGTCGCTGTATAGTGTCAGGTCGTTAGTCGCTGTATAGTGTCAGGTCGTTAGTCGCTGTATAGTGTCAGGTCGTTAGTCGCTGTATAGTGTCAGGTCGTTAGTCGCTGTATAGTGTCAGGTCGTTAGTCGCTGTATAGTGTCAGGTCGTTAGTCGCTGTATAGTGTCAGGTCGTTAGTCACTGTATAGTGTCAGGTCGTTAGTCGCTGTATAGTGTCAGGTCGTTAGTCGCTGTATAGTGTCAGGTCGTTAGTCGCTGTATAGTGTCAGGTCGTTAGTCGCTGTATAGTGTCAGGTCGTTAGTCGCTGTATAGTGTCAGGTCGTTAGTCGCTGTATAGTGTCAGGTCGTTAGTCGCTGTATAGTGTCAGGTCGTTAGTCGCTGTATAGTGTCAGGTCGTTAGTCGCTGTATAGTGTCAGGTCGTTAGTCGCTGTATAGTGTCAGGTCGTTAGTCGCTGTATAGTGTCAGGTCGTTAGTCGCTGTATAGTGTCAGGTCGTTAGTCGCTGTATAGTGTCAGGTCGTTAGTCGCTGTATAGTGTCAGGTCGTTAGTCGCTGTATAGTGTCAGGTCGTTAGTCGCTGTATAGTGTCAGGTCGTTAGTCGCTGTATAGTGTCAGGTCGTTAGTCGCTGTATAGTGTGTCAGGTCGTTAGTCGCTGTATAGGGTGTTAGGTCGTTAGTCGCTGTATAGGGTGTCAGGTCGTTAGTCGCTGTATAGGGTGTCAGGTCGTTAGTCGCTGTATAGGGTGTCAGGTCGTTAGTCGCTGTATAGGGTGTCAGGTCGTTAGTCGCTGTATAGGGTGTCAGGTCGTTAGTCGCTGTATAGGGTGTCAGGTCGTTAGTCGCTGTATAGGGTGTCAGGTCGTTAGTCGCTGTATAGGGTGTCAGGTCGTTAGTCGCTGTATAGGGTGTCAGGTCGTTAGTCGCTGTATAGGGTGTCAGGTCGTTAGTCGCTGTATAGGGTGTCAGGTCGTTAGTCGCTGTATAGGGTGTCAGGTCGTTAGTCGCTGTATAGGGTGTCAGGTCGTTAGTCGCTGTATAGGGTGTCAGGTCGTTAGTCGCTGTATAGGGTGTCAGGTCGTTAGTCGCTGTATAGGGTGTCAGGTCGTTAGTCGCTGTATAGGGTGTCAGGTCGTTAGTCGCTGTATAGGGTGTCAGGTCGTTAGTCGCTGTATAGGGTGTCAGGTCGTTAGTCGCTGTATAGGGTGTCAGGTCGTTAGTCGCTGTATTGGGTGTTAGGTCGTTAGTCGCTGTATAAGGTGCCAGGTCGTTAGTCGCTGTATAGGGTGTCAGGTCGTTATTCGCTGTATAGTGTCAGGTCGTTAATCGCTGTATACTGTGTCAGGTCGTTAGTCGCTGTAGAGGGTGTCAGGTCGTTAGTCGCTGTAAAGTGTCAGGTTGTTATTCGCTGTATAGTGTGTCAGGTCGTTAGTCTCTGTATAGGGTGTCAGGTCGTTAGTCGCTGTATAGGGTGTCAGGTCGTTAGTCGCTGTATAGGGTGTCAGGTCGTTAGTCGCTGTATTGGGTGTTAGGTCGTTAGTCGCTGTATAAGGTGCCAGGTCGTTAGTCGCTGTATAGGGTGTCAGGTTAGGTTGTTAGTCGCTGTATAGGGTGTCAGATCGTTAGTCGCTATATATAGTGTTAGGTCGGTATTACCGGGTAGATCACGGGTATACACTTGAGGTATTAGTACATAATGACACAATGACACCAGCCCCGACTCAGATCTACAGAGTGAAGGTAACAGACAACAGCCCGGCTACAGGGAAACACTAGTACTCCTACAGACAAAAGGGACACAATAAGGATAAGTTCATTGTAATAAAGATGGGTTTTTTTTCTAAAATTTGCGACCATCAGGTTATTACCCAAGCTCTTGACCAATAGGACGCTACAGAAACATATAGGCGTGATTGGTTTCTACGTTGATGTTGAAATGCTTCATAATTTTAAATCTTTGTATATGAATAGATCGTTTGAAAAACATTTCTCCAACAGAATACTTGGGGAAAAAGTTTTTTGAGCCTGGTCCACTTTACAACAATTATGAATATGATATTTCAAGTGATATTCTTCACTCCTGTTGGCCCGTATGTTAGAGTTCATTGGGGTTTGAGTGTGGGAGGAAGCCGGAGAACCTGGCGAAAATTAACGTGTTCCGGCAAGTGGTCCCCGCCATACATGTACATTTCACTTCCGATAGAGGAATCGAACCCCGGCCTCCTTGATAAAAGGCGAAAGCGCTATTCACTGCACCACCCGACCACCGCCTTCGGACACATAGTTGACAATGCAACATTGGAAAGCACGTTTTATTCCTACTTCGGGACACTTTTATGATGAAACAAGTAATTTCTAAGAATTTATATTAATTTTAGTCCGGGAAGATCTTATAACTTCGATTTTTCATTCATAAAAATGCCAAGTCGATTTCAATATTTAACCAGCATGCACATCGCCACTATCGCAAAGGTAATGTAGATTTACCATCTTTTCTTTTGCAAAAATACCAGTCGAGAATATGTTGAAATAATATGTCAATGCATACTGATTCAATGTAAAATAAACATCATTATCGATTTTTTCATCGCGGAAAGTTGAAATCTACAAGTTGGTATCGCTAATAGCTTTTATAAGAAATGAAATCTTCTATGCTCATGCGAAGATTTGGAGTACCAGGTGGTCTATAAATCTCTGTTTCTAGGTCTTACATTGTATGTCAATATGAAAAGCAAACATTGCAGATTTATTTCAATAAATGTTTGAATACACATTTTAATTTACACACACACATCCACACACACACATTCTAACACCCAAACACCAACCCCAACCGCGATCCTTCAAAATACAGATGACATATCAAAGAAGTATTATGCAGGATACATCAAAAGTGTAGAAAACAATAATATACTATGGTATAGAGTTGAGAAACCCCTACCCGAGAGGTCTGCTCGGGGCTTATCGCTGCCGAGTTTTCCTAGAGTTGAGAACCCCTACCAGAGAGGTCTGCTCGGGGCCTATCACTGCCGAGTTTTCCTAGAGTTTAAAACCCCTACCAGAGAGGTCTGCTCGGGGCCTATCACTGCCGAGTTTTCCTAGAGTTGAGAACCCTTACCAGAGAGGTCGGCCCGGGGCCTATCACTGCCGAGTTTTCCTAGAGTTGAGAAGCCCCTACCCGAGAGGTCTGCTCGGGACCTATCACTGCCGAGTTTTCCTAGAGTTGAGAACCCCTACCAGAGAGGGCGGCCCGGGGCCTATCACTGCCGAGTTTTCCTAGAGTTGGAAAGCCCCAACCCGAGAGGTCTGCTCAGGGCCTATCATTGCCGAGTTTTCCTAGAGTTGAGAACCCCTACAAGAGAGGTCTGCTCGGGGCCTATCACTGCCGAGTTTTCCTAGAGTTGGAAAGCCCCAACCCGAGAGGTCTGCTCAGGGCCTATCATTGCCGAGTTTTCCTAGAGTTGAGAACCCCTACCAGAGAGGTCTGCTCGGGGCCTATCACTGCCGAGTTTTTCTTAGAGTTGAGAACTCCTACCAGAGAGGTCTGCCCGGGGCCTATCACTGCCAAGTTTTCCTAGCGTTGAAAACCCTTACCAGAGAAGTCGGCCAGGGGCCTATCACTGCCGAGTTTTCCTAGAGTTGAGAAACCCCTACCCGAGAGGTCTGCTCGGGGCCTATCACTGCCGAGTTTTTCTTAGAGTTGAGAACTCCTACCAGAGAGGTCGGCCCGGGGCCTATCACTGCCGAGTTTTCCTAGAGTTGAGAACCCCTACGTGAGAGGTCTGCCCGGGGCCTATCACTGCCGAGTTTTCCTAGAGTTGAGAACTCCTACCAGAGAGGTCTGCCCGGGGCCTATCACTGCCGAGTTTTCCTAGAGTTGAGAAGCCCCTACCCGAGAGGTCTGCTCGGGGCCTATCACTGCCGAGTTTTTCCTAGAGTTGAGAACCCCTACAAGAGAGGTCTGCTCGGGGCCTATCACTGCCCTACCAGAGAGGTCTGCTCGGGGCCTATCACTGCCCTACCAGAGAGGTCTGCTCGGGGCTATCACTGCCCTACCAGAGAGGTCTGCTCAGGGCCTATCACTGCCCTACCAGAGAGGTCTGCTCGGGGCCTATCACTGCCCTACCAGAGAGGTCTGATCGGGGCCTATCACTGCCCTACCAGAGAGGTCTGCTCGGGGCTTATCACTGCACCACTGGGATGGAAACGACTGGGGTCATTACAACATGTGGGTTTGGAGTCTTACCTTGTATGTTTTGAGGGAAGGTCTGAGTGCAATATTTGTGGGCAAGACAATCCAAAGGTAAGTACATGTTTGAATTCATTGATTACGTCAAGTGAAACAGCTCATTACAGTTGTAGTTGTGCATACATACAGTAAAACATGACAGTAAACAAATATTCCGCACCTACTCCTAAAAGTAAAGAGATATCATTCAATAAAATGGACGTATTGATATAATACTGACTTAAACTAACTAAAGTTAACCTAATGCATTACAATGTATCGCCTTCTATTCGAAATACCAATATATTGGTCCAAATAAGATATTTTCTATTTCTTTCTTTTTTTTTCTGTAAAAAAACAACTTGATCTATTTATACATAAGTTTTTATTGGATAATTCAGCAAAACAAATTATTCTTTTATCATTAAATCACACAACGAGCACATTATATGTTTCCGGTGTTTGTGAGATATTCTAATCCTACCAAACAAGTACTAAGACCAAAATGAGTATCTGTATTTCAACAGAAGTGATAAAAAGATCAATTCGAGTTAATCTTCTTCCTTTCATCAGGTTTCCCAAACTGTTTATACGATGACTATGGGCTGTGATTTCTTTTTTAAAAGTACATCTGAAGCGAGTAGTCGAAATTTGTTTTATACATTCATAATTTCGAGATGGAATGTCAATGTTTTTCTGTTTGCTACTATGCCGGGGACGGTTTTGTATAGTACGATTAATGAGGAAAGAGTTGGCAGTGCTGTTTTCATAGCTGTAACATTGTCAATATAATTGTACATGTATTGGTTAGAACATAACCAGAAGGTCTTCTCGGGATTGATTCTATATCTGTCGGCGGTTTTTCAAAAGGTTTACACATGACGGAACTGTAATGCTGTGGGTTGTTTTGGGGGTTATGAATTGTAAGAGCTGTTTTCCAGTAGCCTGTTTAGATTGAGAGAAATTTTGTAAACGTCTGTGATCACGGTTGACATTTCAAGGTGGATGTAGAGTAAGGTTTCTATTCACAGATATGGAAGATATAGATTAAAACAGACTGTAGTTGATCGCTGAAGGAACCTGATTGGGTTTTGAGTTTGTTTTGTATGGGTAATACCGTGTAATCTGATTGGATTTTGATTTTGTTTTGTATGGGTAATACCGTGTAATCTGATTGGGTTTTTAGTTTGTTTTGTATGGGTAATACCGTGTAATCTGATTGGGTTTTGAGTTTGTTTTGTATGGGTAATACCGTGTAATCTGAT
>NW_018479981.1:0-19250 GCF_002113885.1 Mizuhopecten yessoensis | reverse complement strand
CGGGGCCTATCACTGCCGAGTTTTCCTAGAGTTGAGAAAACCCTACCCGAGAGGTCTGCTCGGGGCCTATCACTGCCGAGTTTTTCTTAGAGTTGAGAACTCCTACCAGAGAGGTCGGCCCGGGGCCTATCACTGCCGAGTTTTCCTAGAGTTGAGAACCCCTACGTGAGAGGTCTGCCCGGGGCCTATCACTGCCGAGTTTTCCTAGAGTTGAGAACTCCTACCAGAGAGGTCTGCCCGGGGCCTATCACTGCCGAGTTTTCCTAGAGTTGAGAAGCCCCTACCCGAGAGGTCTGCTCGGGGCCTATCACTGCCGAGTTTTTCCTAGAGTTGAGAACCCCTACAAGAGAGGTCTGCTCGGGGCCTATCACTGCCCTACCAGAGAGGTCTGCTCGGGGCTATCACTGCCCTACCAGAGAGGTCTGCTCAGGGCCTATCACTGCCCTACCAGAGAGGTCTGCTCGGGGCCTATCACTGCCCTACCAGAGAGGTCTGATCGGGGCCTATCACTGCCCTACCAGAGAGGTCTGCTCGGGGCTTATCACTGCACCACTGGGATGGAAACGACTGGGGTCATTACAACATGTGGGTTTGGAGTCTTACCTTGTATGTTTTGAGGGAAGGTCTGAGTGCAATATTTGTGGGCAAGACAATCCAAAGGTAAGTACATGTTTGAATTCATTGATTACGTCAAGTGAAACAGCTCATTACAGTTGTAGTTGTGCATACATACAGTAAAACATGACAGTAAACAAATATTCCGCACCTACTCCTAAAAGTAAAGAGATATCATTCAATAAAATGGACGTATTGATATAATACTGACTTAAACTAACTAAAGTTAACCTAATGCATTACAATGTATCGCCTTCTATTCGAAATACCAATATATTGGTCCAAATAAGATATTTTCTATTTCTTTCTTTTTTTTTCTGTAAAAAAACAACTTGATCTATTTATACATAAGTTTTTATTGGATAATTCAGCAAAACAAATTATTCTTTTATCATTAAATCACACAACGAGCACATTATATGTTTCCGGTGTTTGTGAGATATTCTAATCCTACCAAACAAGTACTAAGACCAAAATGAGTATCTGTATTTCAACAGAAGTGATAAAAAGATCAATTCGAGTTAATCTTCTTCCTTTCATCAGGTTTCCCAAACTGTTTATACGATGACTATGGGCTGTGATTTCTTTTTTAAAAGTACATCTGAAGCGAGTAGTCGAAATTTGTTTTATACATTCATAATTTCGAGATGGAATGTCAATGTTTTTCTGTTTGCTACTATGCCGGGGACGGTTTTGTATAGTACGATTAATGAGGAAAGAGTTGGCAGTGCTGTTTTCATAGCTGTAACATTGTCAATATAATTGTACATGTATTGGTTAGAACATAACCAGAAGGTCTTCTCGGGATTGATTCTATATCTGTCGGCGGTTTTTCAAAAGGTTTACACATGACGGAACTGTAATGCTGTGGGTTGTTTTGGGGGTTATGAATTGTAAGAGCTGTTTTCCAGTAGCCTGTTTAGATTGAGAGAAATTTTGTAAACGTCTGTGATCACGGTTGACATTTCAAGGTGGATGTAGAGTAAGGTTTCTATTCACAGATATGGAAGATATAGATTAAAACAGACTGTAGTTGATCGCTGAAGGAACCTGATTGGGTTTTGAGTTTGTTTTGTATGGGTAATACCGTGTAATCTGATTGGATTTTGATTTTGTTTTGTATGGGTAATACCGTGTAATCTGATTGGGTTTTGAGTTTGTTTTGTATGGGTAATACCGTGTAATCTGATCGGGTTTTGAGTTTGTTTTGTATGGGTAATACCGTGTAATCTGATTGGGTTTTGAGTTTGTTTTGTATGGGTAATACCGTGTTATTTCAGGGTTAAGTTGATGGTGTTTACTTTGTTTACCAGGTTGTTCAGAATTTTCAGACACAACGATTTTTTAACAAGATGATGCCAATTATCTAAGTTTGTGTTGTAGCCTGGACTTGTACCGTTCGCTTGTCAGTTTGTTCGTGTACTTTGATTCCATGGCATGTTTATTCTACTTTTTGACATTACCGAAGGGATCAGTTTGTCCATTATTTTGTTTACTTTACGTTTTAGATAGGAGCACTTTTGTTCAACATAATATGAGTTGGTGGTAGTTTGGTACAGGGACACTATTTTTTACTGGCAACGAAATGAATAAACAACATCGTGATATGTGGAGCCAAGACCTGGAGTTTGCTTTGTGTACAAGTGTTTTTTGATTCAAGTCGGTATTTTCATAACTATTTTGAGATGGAAAACTTTGAAAAGAATCAAACAGTATAAAAAGAGGTCATTGTCGCGCACGACAGGAATAGGTACGTCTACTGAGTAATCCTGCTTTCAAAGGTTGAAATGACAGAATATAAATGAGGCCATTTTTTGGTATCCTTTAATTGTTTCTGTTCGTTTTGTTTTTCCATGTCATTTTCCTGTGTATTTTATGCTTTAATATAAACAGAATGCATGCCTACAATGTTGTTTTTTCACCCAGTTTATTTCACAATTTACGGTAAATTCTGTCTGTTCCTCTCGTAATAAACTTTTTATGAGATGGCATTGAATACACCCCTCCCTCCCTGTTTTTGTCACTAAAGTAAATGTAACATTGTGGTTCATTTTTGGGAGTAATATTTCAGAAGTCAAGATTTCTTCATTTAAAAAATCATGAAAACTGACTTCTCTCTTTCGAATCGAATCATTTGTTTATCCCATTAAATTAAAGGTGTTTTGTAGTGATAAAGACAGGCCTGGAAAGCGTTAAAACACTCAGCTTGTGCTATTCCATTTTGAAGTCTAACCAATGTGCTTGAAAAAGTGTAAATAGCACATTTGTCATCAAATAATATTTGTTTCATTACTCAATTCAACAAGATGACAGATAGGACTCTTCACATTCCCAGCAGCCTGACTATCACTTGTCCAGGTTAGTGCTGTAATTCAGCCCATTGGACCCCACATTATTCGCCTAACTATCACTGGTCCAGGTTAGTGCTGTAATTCAGCCCATTGGACCCACATTATACGCCTGACAATCAGTTGTCCAGGTTAGTGCTGTAATTCAGCTAATTGGACCCCGCATTATACGCCTGACTATCACTTGTCCCGGTTAGTGCTGTAATTCAGCCCATTGGACCCCACATTAGACGCCTGACTATCACTTGTCCAGGTTAGTGCTGGAATTCAGCCCATTGGACCCCACAGTATACGCCTGACTATCACTTGTCCAGGCTAGTGCTGTAATTTAGCCCATTGGACCCCACATTATACGCCTGACTATCCCTTGTCCAGGTTAGTGCTGTAATTCAGCCCATTGGACCCCTCATTATACGCCTGACTATCACTTGTCCAGGTTAATGCTGTAATTCAGCCCATTGGACCCCACATTATCCGCCTGACAATCACTTGTCCAGGTTAGTGCTGTAATTCAGCTAATTGGACCCCGCATTATACGCCTGACTATCACTTGTCCCGGTTAGTGCTGTAATTCAGCCCATTGGACCCCACATTATTCGCCTAACTATCACTGGTCCAGGTTAGTGCTGTAATTCAGCCCATTGGACCCCACATTATTCGCCTAACTATCACTGGTCCAGGTTAGTGCTGTAATTCAGCCCATTGGACCCACATTATACGCCTGACAATCAGTTGTCCAGGTTAGTGCTGTAATTCAGCTAATTGGACCCCGCATTATACGCCTGACTATCACTTGTCCCGGTTAGTGCTGTAATTCAGCCCATTGGACCCCACAGTATACGCCTGACTATCACTTGTCCAGGCTAGTGCTGTAATTTAGCCCATTGGACCCCACATTATACGCCTGACTATAACTTGTCCAGGTTAATGCTGTAATTCAGCCCATTGGACCCCACATTATTCGCCTAACTATCACTTGTCGAGGTTGTTGCTGTAATTCAGCCCATTGGACCCCACATTATCCGCCTGACAATCACTTGTCCAGGTTAGTGCTGTAATTCAGCCCATTGGACCCCTCATTATACGCCTGACTATCACTTGTCCAGGTTAATGCTGTAATTCAGCCCATTGGACCCCACATTATTCGCCTAACTATCACTGGTCCAGGTTAGTGCTGTAATTCAGCCCATTGGACCCCACATTATTCGCCTAACTATCACTTGTCGAGGTTGTTGCTGTAATTCAGCCCATTGGACCCCACATTATTCGCCTAACTATCACTTGTCGAGGTTGTTGCTGTAATTCAGCCCATTGGACCCCACATTATTCGCCTAACTATCACTGGTCCAGGTTAGTGCTGTAATTCAGCCCATTGGACCCACATTATACGCCTGACAATCCCTTGTCCAGGTTAGTGCTGTAATTCAGCTAATTGGACCCCGCATTATACGCCTGACTATCACTTGTCCCGGTTAGTGCTGTAATTCAGCCCATTGGACCCCACAGTATACGCCTGACTATCACTTGTCCAGGCTAGTGCTGTAATTTAGCCCATTGGACCCCACATTATACGCCTGACTATCCCTTGTCCAGGTTAGTGCTGTAATTCAGCCCATTGGACCCACATTATACGCCTGACAATCAGTTGTCCAGGTTAGTGCTGTAATTCAGCTAATTGGACCCCGCATTATACGCCTGACTATCACTTGTCCCGGTTAGTGCTGTAATTCAGCCCATTGGACCCCACAGTATACGCCTGACTATCACTTGTCCAGGCTAGTGCTGTAATTTAGCCCATTGGACCCCACATTATACGCCTGACTATCCCTTGTCCAGGTTAGTGCTGTAATTCAGCCCATTGGACCCCACATTATACTCCTGACTACACACGACATATGTACGTCTGTGATTCGTATTTAGTTGTAGTGAAAGTGACAGACACAGTTGTTTACACCCACATCGCTCCCCTAGTAACGACTCGCCAACGGCTCCTCTGTGAAATACGAGTAAAAACAAAAACAGCCAAAACAGGTTTAATTCAATGAAAATCTACACGAGTAAGCTACCACATGAAAGGCGACCACACTTTTTACTGTTACGTGTTTACAAATGTAGCCGATTGCTGGAGCTGTACAGTAATTACAGTGTAGTGTCTGACCGAGATCTTATACCGACAGGTGCCCCCTTTTCTATTTTTAATACCAGGTTATTGGGTAATTAGATTGGAACATCTTTTACTTACATTTTTAAAAGCTACACAATCCTCTTAACACCGTTATATTTCTTTTATAAAGACCGATTCTCGAAGGACATCTTTAAAAAACCAAACATGCTATTTTTTGCATTTTTGTTTTTGTTTTTAGTTTTTGATGTGTTGTATTGTGAAATCCCACTTTATAATGAGTAACTGATAATGACCTAAAGACTATTTGTCATTTACATATTACAGCGATCATCTGCAAACTTTATCCTATCTGAGGTTAAGTTTGAGGGTGGCAATAACAGTGTTTAATGGTGGCAATAACAGTAATTGAGGATGGCAATATCAGTGTTTGAGGGTGGTAATAACAGTAATTGAGGGAGGCAATAACAGTAATTGAGGGTGGCAATAACAGAGTTTGAGGGTGGCAATAACAATAATTGAGGAAAGCAATAACAGTAATTGAGGGTAGCTATTAACATAGTTTGAGGATGGCAATAACAGTGTTTAAGGGTGGTATTAACTGTAATTGAGGGTGGATATAACAGTAATTGAGGGAGCAATAACAGTAATTGAGGGTGGCAATAACAGTAATTGAGGGTGGCAATAAAAGTGTTTGAGGGTGGTAATAACAGTAATTGAGGGTGGCAATAACAGAGTTTGAGGGTGGCAATAACAATAATTGAGGAAAGCAATAACAGTAATTGAGGGTAGCTATTTACATAGTTTGAGGATGGCAATAACAGTGTTTGAGGGTGGCATTAACAGTAATTGAGGGTGGATATAACAGTAATTGAGGGAGCAATAACAGTAATTGAGGGTGGCAACAACAGTAATTGAGTGTGATAATAACAGTAATTGAGGGATGCAATAACAGTAATTGAGCGTGACAATAACAGTAATTGAGGGTGGCAATAATAGAGTTTGAGGGTGGCAATAACAGTGTTTGAGGGTGGTAATAACAGTAATTGAGAGTGATAATAACAATAATCGAGGGTGGCAATAATAGAATTTTAGAGTGGCACTAACAGTGTTTGAGGGTGGCAATAACAGAGTTTGAGGGGGGCAATAACAGTAATTGAGGGTTGCAATAACAGTGTTTGAGGGTGGCATTAACAGTGTTCAAGATTAATGGCGTACTAAAAGTAGTTCTTGGTTGGTGTAAGTAGTGGGAAATAAAATTGTGCGGACTCTTCTTAAACAATATGAAAGCGACGCTTTAATGGAGTTACGATAGAATAGTGTTGTACGTTAGAAGTTAGGATAAGCTCATAATGATTCGGGCGATGGTAGGTGTCGGGGATATCAAAAGTGGAAAAGGGGCTATGTGAATTGTGTGTGATGGAGGGGAGTACTAAAAGTGTAAAGCGCTGCCAAAAGTGTAGGGGTGCTTCAACGGTCATGTAAAGTGTGAGGCGAAAAGGGATTGGGGTTCTGAAAGTGAGAAGGCGCACATAAAGTGTATTTGCGTTGGAAAGGTTATAGTGATCGGAGAGTGCAAAAAGTATATAGAGGATGCTTAAAGTGTGGAGGACGCTTAAAGTATGTAGAGGATACTGAAAGTGTGGAGGACGCTAAAAGTATGTAGAGGATGCTTAAAGTGTGGAGGACGCTTAAAGTATGTTGAGGATGTTGAAAGTGTAGAGGACGCTAAAAGTATGAAGAGGATGTTGAAAGTGTGGAGGACGCTGAAAGTATGTAGAGGATGCTTAAAGTGTGCAGGACGCTAAAAGTATGAAGAGGATGTTGAAAGTGTGTAGGACGCTTAAAGTATGTTGAGGATGTTGAAAGTGTGTAGGACGCTTAAAGTATGTTGAGGATGTTGAAAGTGTGTAGGACGCTTAAAGTATGGAGAGGATGCTGAAAGGGTGGGGGACGCTAAAAGTATGTAGAGGATGTTGAAAGTGTGGAGGACGCTTAAAGTATGTAGAGGATGTTGAAAGTGTGGAGGACGCTAAAAGTGTGTAGAGGATGCTGAAAGTGTGGAGGACGCTAAAAGTATGTAGAGGATGTTGAAAGTGTAGAGGACGCTAAAAGTATGTGAAAAAAATGCTGAATTATGACGCTAAACGTGTCTAGGTAACTGTGAAGCGTTTCTGTCAACACCTGCTCGTGAAGTTTAAGTAGAGCAGAGTATACAATGATAACATATCATCACGTCATCCAACATCCCGGCCATGTCATGTGACCTACTTAGTTTTTCAATGTTTTGACATCCGTCGCCATGTGACCGATATTTGACGTGTCTGTTCTAACGTTTGTCGTCATGTGACCTTTATTTTTTGTGCCTGTTTTGACATTCTTCGTTATGTGACCCACATTTGTTGTGTGTTTCCTGACACCCGACGTCATGTGACCTTCAGCCCATCTGGAAAAGCTAATTAATGACTTTAAATAATTCACCTCATTTGATCAATGGAATATGGAAGACAATTCATTTCATAATTGATAACATATTAATAAATGATTGCCTTGCCTCGATTCAATTAGATGCCAACTATGCATAGGAAATAGGACAGACCTCCTTCAATGTATTAAAACTGAATGTGTATCCCCAGCGTCCCTTGGCAAGCCAACAAGTACAGGTACTTACCAGTAATGAACACATAATCCCCTCGCCACCGCCAACTTCATCACAGACGTGTATTGTGTAACATGTGCAAAGAACGAAAATCTTATCTTAAGCTGCTTATCGTCTACCTGGTCAAGTGACGGAAATACCATCCAATTTGCTGAGTTAATTTTTTTATTTATTATATCATAATGGAAATGATACAGCCAAATGTCGTGTGTGGTCTTACTCACGAACGAGTTATCTCTCTTTAATCAGATTATAATGCTGAGAGAGTATTCTTACCTTGTTTATGCCAAATAATTACGCGGAGAGTAAGAAACGTACCAAACGAAAATAGCCAATTTAATTAAAATTTGAGAATAACGAAATGATAATTGCATATCAAGCATGGAGTTTCTAAATAAATAAACATTATACCTACCTACAATGAACATCCAGGACAACACGAGAACGACACAGAGCTCTAAGTGTGAGGTAGTCCATCCTAAATAAACATAACAATAGCAGACGTGAACCGGAATACAATGTACCTGCACGTGACGTAGAACAGGGAGGCATGCACGCGCATTACTGATGTGATGAACATTTATTGTGTCGACGAGTGGATTTTGGACTCGATACTTTAAGTTGGTATGTGCTGTGTACAGCCACAGCAATACGATAAAACAAAGGTCTAACATTAGGTACATAGTAACATTACTACCAAAACATTGTCTACATAGTAACATTACTACCACAACATTGTCTACAAAGTAACATTACTACCAAAACATTGTCTACAAAGTAACATTACTACCAAAACAATGTTTACATAGTAACATTAATACCACAACATTAGGTGCATAGTAACATTACTCCCACAACATTAGGTATATAGTAACATTACTACCAAAACAGTGTCTACATTGTAAAATTACTACCACAACATTGTCTACATAGGAACATTACTACCACAAAATTGTCTACATAGTACCATTACTACCACAACATTAGGTACATAGTAACATTACTACCACATCATTGTCTACATAGTAACATTACTACCACAACATTAGGTACATAATAGCATTACTAACACAACATTGTCTACATAGTAACATTACTACCACTACATTAGGTACATAGTAACATTACTACCACAACATTAGGTGCATAGTAACATTACTACCACAAAATTGTCTACATAGTAACATTCCTACCACAACATTAGGTACATAGTACCATTACTACCACAACATTGGCTACATAGTAACATTACTACAACAACATTAGGTACATAGTACCATTACTACCACAACATTGTCTAAATAGTAACATTACTACCACAAAATTGTCTACATAGTAACATCACTACCACAACATTGCCGACATAGTAACCTCACTACCACAACACCGCCTACAAAGTAACATTACTACCACAACATTGTCTACATAGTAACATTACTACATATATGTACCACAACATTGTCTACATAGTAACATTACTACCACAACATTAGGTACATAGTAACATTACTACCACAACATTATCTACATAGTATAATTTCTACCACAACATTATCTTCATAGTAACATTACTACCACAACATTATCTACATAGTATTACTACTACCACAACATTATCTACTTAGTAACATTACAACCAAAACACTGTAAAAGGTCAACAAAATCAATCACCTCGTTTAGTAAAATAATCATAAGAAGTACGAAATAATCGATACATGATAAAACCTTAAGTTGTTGATACAGAAAGTAAACATGTACTGCACCATCTGATCATTTTATCCATTCAGCAATTAAGGCGACACCGATCAAAAGACAACTGAAGAGACGCAAAGAAAATGGCATTAACCAAAACAGCGGGGAAGACACAAAAACAGAAACAAATGAATAAGTTAGGAGACAACAACAGCAACAACACAAACAAAAACATGAAGTGACGCAAAGAAAAGGCATCAATAGACAACAACAACTAGGAGGACACAAAACACAAAGGTCAATAACAATAACTCAGGTAACACCAAAACAAAAGACAACTTTATGAAGATTCGCTTGTATCAATCTACAATGCACAATAAATTAATGACAGTTAAAGTGCTATGATTTTTTGTCCTGCAGGGAGACTATCAGTCCCGCGGTGGTTGTTAGCCCTACAGGTAGACTACCAGTCCCGCGGTGAATGTTAGCCCTCCAGGTAGAATACCAGTCCCGCGGTGATTGTTAGCCCTACGGGTAGACTACCAGTCCCGCAGTGGTTGTAAGCCCTACAGGGAGACTACCAGTCCCGCGGTGGTTGCTAGCCCTACAGGTAGACTACCAGTCCCGCAGTGGTTGTTAGCCCTACAGGTAGACTACCAGTCCGGCGGTGATTGTTAGCCCTACAGGTAGACTATCAGTCCCGCGGTGATTGTTAGCCCTACAGGGAGACTATCAGTCCCGCGGTGGTTGTTAGCCCTACAGGTAATATACCAGTCCCGCGGTGATTGTTAGCCCTACAGGTAGACTACCAGTCCCGCGGTGATTGTTAGCCCTACAGGTAGACTACCAGTCCCGCGGTGGTTGCTAGCCCTACAGGTAGACTACCAGTCCCGCGGTGAATGTTAGCCCTCCAGGTAGAATACCAGTCCCGCGGTGATTGTTAGCCCTACAGGCAGACTACCAGGCCCGCGGTGGTTGTTAGCCCTACAGGTAGACTACCAGCCCCGCAGTGATTGTTTAACCTGCAGATAGACTACCAGTCCCGCGGTGGTTGTTAGCCATACAGGTAGACTACTAGTACCGCGGTGGTTGTTAGCCCTACAGGTAGACTTTCAGTCCCGCGGTGATTGTTAGCCCTACAGGTAGACTACCAGTCCCGCGGTGATTGTTAGCCCAACAGGTAGACTACCAGTCCCGCGGTGATTGTTAGCCCTACAGGTAGACTACCAGTCCCGCGGTGATTGTTAGCCCTACAGGTAGACTACCAGTCCCGCGGTGATTGTTAGCCCTACAGGTAGACTACCAGTCCCGCGGTGATTGTTAGCCCTACAGGTAGACTACCAGTCCCGCGGTGATTGTTAGCCCTACAGGTAGACTACCAGTCCCGCGGTGATTGTTAGCCCTACAGGTAGACTACCAGTCCCGCGGTGATTGTTAGCCCTACAGGTAGACTACCAGTCCCGCGGTGATTGTTAGCCCTACAGGTAGACTACCAGTCCCGCGGTGATTGTTAGCCCTACAGGTAGACTACCAGTCCCGCGGTGATTGTTAGCCCTACAGGTAGACTACCAGTCCCGCGGTGATTGTTAGCCCTACAGGTAGACTACCAGTCCCGCGGTGATTGTTAGCCCTACAGGTAGACTACCAGTCCCGCGGTGATTGTTAGCCCTACAGGTAGACTACCAGTCCCGCGGTGATTGTTAGCCCTACAGGTAGACTACCAGTCCCGCGGTGATTGTTAGCCCTACAGGTAGACTACCAGTCCCGCGGTGATTGTTAGCCCTACAGGTAGACTACCAGTCCCGCGGTGATTGTTAGCCCTACAGGTAGACTACCAGTCCCGCGGTGATTGTTAGCCCTACAGGTAGACTACCAGTCCCGCGGTGATTGTTAGCCCTACAGGTAGACTACCAGTCCCGCGGTGATTGTTAGCCCTACAGGTAGACTACCAGTCCCGCGGTGATTGTTAGCCCTACAGGTAGACTACCAGTCCCGCGGTGATTGTTAGCCCTACAGGTAGACTACCAGTCCCGCGGTGATTGTTAGCCCTACAGGTAGACTACCAGTCCCGCGGTGATTGTTAGCCCTACAGGTAGACTACCAGTCCCGCGGTGATTGTTAGCCCTACAGGTAGACTACCAGTCCCGCGGTGATTGTTAGCCCTACAGGTAGACTACCAGTCCCGCGGTGATTGTTAGCCCTACAGGTAGACTACCAGTCCCGCGGTGATTGTTAGCCCTACAGGTAGACTACCAGTCCCGCGGTGATTGTTAGCCCTACAGGTAGACTACCAGTCCCGCGGTGATTGTTAGCCCTACAGGTAGACTACCAGTCCCGCGGTGATTGTTAGCCCTACAGGTAGACTACCAGTCCCGCGGTGATTGTTAGCCCTACAGGTAGACTACCAGTCCCGCGGTGATTGTTAGCCCTACAGGTAGACTACCAGTCCCGCGGTGATTGTTAGCCCTACAGGTAGACTACCAGTCCCGCGGTGATTGTTAGCCCTACAGGTAGACTACCAGTCCCGCGGTGATTGTTAGCCCTACAGGTAGACTACCAGTCCCGCGGTGATTGTTAGCCCTACAGGTAGACTACCAGTCCCGCGGTGATTGTTAGCCCTACAGGTAGACTACCAGTCCCGCGGTGATTGTTAGCCCTACAGGTAGACTACCAGTCCCGCGGTGATTGTTAGCCCTACAGGTAGACTACCAGTCCCGCGGTGATTGTTAGCCCTACAGGTAGACTACCAGTCCCGCGGTGATTGTTAGCCCTACAGGTAGACTACCAGTCCCGCGGTGATTGTTAGCCCTACAGGTAGACTACCAGTCCCGCGGTGATTGTTAGCCCTACAGGTAGACTACCAGTCCCGCGGTGATTGTTAGCCCTACAGGTAGACTACCAGTCCCGCGGTGATTGTTAGCCCTACAGGTAGACTACCAGTCCCGCGGTGATTGTTAGCCCTACAGGTAGACTACCAGTCCCACGGTGATTGTTAGTTATACAGGTAGACTACCAGTCCCGTTGTGGTTGTTAGGCCTACAGGGAGACTACTAGTCCCGCGGTGGTTGTTAGCCCTACAGGTAGACTCCCAGTCCCGCGGTGATTGTTAGCCCTACAGGTAGACTACTAGTCCCGCGGTGATTGTTAGCCCTACAGGTAGACTACTAGTCCCGCGGTGATTGTTAGCCCTACAGGGAGACTACCAGTCCCGCGGTGATTGTTAGGCCTACAGGGAGACTACCAGTCCCGCGGTGATTGCTAGCCCTACAGGTAGACTACCAGTCCCGCGGCGATTGTTAGCCCTACAGGTAGACTACCAGTCCCGCGGTGGTTGTAAGCCATACAGGTAGACTACAGTCCCGCGGTGATTGTTAGCCCTACAGGTAGACTACCAGTCCCGCGGTGATTGTTAGCCCTACAGGTATATTATCGAACATTGAGTTAGAACCGACTGACCATCATACAGATATCGAACATTGAGTTAGAACCGACTGCCCACCATACAGATATCGAACATTGAGTTAGAACCGACTGGCCACCATACAGATATCGAACATTGAGTTAGATCTGACTGGCCACCATACAGATATCGAACATTGAGTTAGAACCGACTGGCCACTATACAGATATCGAACAATGAGTAAGAACCGACTGGCCACCACACATATATCGAACATTGAGTTAGAACCAACTGGCCACCATACATATATCGAACATTGAGTTAGAACCAACTGGCCACCATACAGATATCGAACAATGAGTTAGAACCAACTGGCCACCATACATATATCGAACATTGAGTTAGAACCAACTGGCCACCATACAGATAACGAACATTGAGTTAGAACCGACCGGCCACCATACATATATCGAGCATTGAGTTAGAACCGACTGGCCACCATACAGATATCGAACATTGAGTTAGAACTGACTGGCCACCATACAGATATCGAACATTGCGTTATAACCGACTGTCCACCATACAGATATCAAACATTGAGTTAGAACCGACTGGCCACCATACAGATATCGAACATTGCGTTAGAACCGACTGGCCACCATACAGCTATCGAACATTGAGTTAGAACTGACTGGCCACCATACAGATATCGAACATTGCGTTAGAACCGACTGGCTATCATACAGATATCGAACATTGAGTTAGAACCGACCGGCCATCATACAGATATCGAACATTGAGTTAGAACCGACTGTCCACCATACAGATATCGAACATTAAGTTAGAACCGACTTCCCACCATACAGATATCGAACATTGAGTAAGAGCCGACTGGCCACCATACAGATATCGAACATTAAGTTAGAACCGACTTCCCACCATACAGATATCGAACATTAAGTTAGAACCGACTGACCACCATACAGATATCGAGCATTGAGTTAGAACCGACTGGCCACCGACTGACCAGCATACAGATATCGAACATTGAGTTAGAACCGACCGGCCACCATACAGATAACGAACATTGAGTTAGAACCGACCGGCCACCATACATATATCGAGCATTGGGTTAGAACCGACTGGCCACCATACAGATATCGAACAGTGAGTAAGAACCGACTGGCCACCATACAGATATCGAACATTTAGTTAGAACTGACTGGCCACCATACAGATATCGAACATTGAGTTAGAACTGCCTGGCCACCATACAGATATCGAACATTGCGTTAGAACCGACTGGCTATCATACAGATATCGAACATTGAGTTAGAACCGCCTGGCCGACATATTAAGATATCGAGCATTGAGTTAGAACCGACTTGCCCCCCATACAGATATCGAACATTGAGTTAGAACCGACTGACCACCATACAGATCCACCATACAGATATCGAACATTGCGTTATAACCGACTGGCCACCATACAGATATCGAACAGTGAGTAAGAACCGACTGGCCACCATACAGATATCGAACAGTGAGTAAGAACCGACTGGCCACCATACAGATATCGAACAACGAGTTAGAACCGACTGGCCATCATACAGATATCGAACATTGAGTTAGAACCGACTGCCCACCATACAGATATCGAACATTGCGTTAGAACCGACTGGCTATCATACAGATATCGAACATTGAGTTAGAACCGACTGGCCCATCATACAGATAACGAACATTGAGTTAGAACCGACCGGCCACCATACATATATCGAGCATTTAGTTAGAACCGACTGGCCACCATACAGATATCGAGCATTGCGTTAGAACCGACTGGCCACCATACAGATATCGAGCATTGCGTTAGAACCGACTGGCCACCATACAGATATCGAACAATGAGTTAGAACCGACTGGCCATCATACAGATATCGAACATTGAGTTAGAACCGACCGGCCACCATACATATATCGAGCATTGAGTTAGAACCGACTGGCCACCGACTGACCATCATACAGATATCGAACATTGAGTTAGAACCGCCTGGCCGACATATTAAGATATCGAGCATTGAGTTAGAACCGACTGGCCACCGACTGACCAGCATACAGATATCGAACATTGAGTTAGAACCGACCGGCCATCATACAGATAACGAACATTGAGTTAGAACCGACTGCCCACCATACAGATATCGAACATTGATTTAGAACTGACTGGCCACCATACAGATATCGAACATTGAGTTAGAACCGACTGGCCGACATATTAAGATATCGAGCATTGAGTTAGAACCGACTGGCCACCATACAGATATACATTGAGTTAGAACCGACTGACCACCATACAGATATCGCACATTGAGTTAGAACCGACTGGCAACCATAAAGATATAGAACATTGAGTTAGAACTGACTTGCCACCATACAGATATCCAACATTGAGTTAGAACCGCCTGGCCACCATACAGATCTCGAACATTGCTTTAGAACCGACTGGCCAGCATACAGATATCGAACAATGTGTTAGAACCGACTGGCCATCATATAGATATCGAACATACAGATATCGAACATTGCGGTAGAACCGACTGGCCATCATATAGATATCGAACATACAGATATCGAACAGTGAGTTAGAACCGACTGACCACCATACAGATATCGAATATTGAGTTAGAACCGACTTGCCACCATACATATATCGAACATTGAGTTAGGACCGACTGGCCACCATAAAGAAATCGAACAACGAGTTAGAACCGACTGGCCATCATACAGATATCGAACACTGAGTTAGAACCGACTGGCCACCATACAGATATCGAACATTGAGTTAGAACCGACTGGCCACCATACAGATATCGAACATTGAGTTAGAACCGACTAGCCACCATACAGATAACGAACATTGCGTTAGAACCGACTTCCCACCATACAGATATCGAACATTAAGTTAGAACCGACTGGCCACCATACAGATATCTAACATTGAGTTAGAACCGACTGGCCACCATACGGATATCGAACATTGCGTTATAACCGACTGGCCACCATACAGATATCGAACATTAAGTTAGAACCGACTTCCCACCATACAGATATCGAACATTAAGTTAGAACCGACTTCCCACCATACAGATATCGAACATTAAGTTAGAACCGACTTGCCACCATACAGATATCGAACATTGAGTTAGAGCCGACCGGCCACCATACAGATATCGAACATTGCGTTAGAACCGACTGCCCAATTAAGATATCGAACATTGAGTTAGAACTGACTGGCCACCATACGGATATCGAACATTGCGTTATAACCGACTGGCCACCATACAGATATCGAACATTGCGTTAGAACCGACTGGCCACCATATAGATATCGAACATTGAGTTAGAACCGACTGGCCACCATACAGATATCGAACATTGCGTTAGAACCGACTGGCCACCATACAGATATCGAACATTGAGTTAGAACCGACTGGCCACCATACAGATATCGAACATTGCGGTAGAACCGACTGGCCATCATATAGATATCGAACATTGAGTTAGAACCGACTGGCCACCATACAGATATCGAACATTGCGTTAGAACCGACTTGCCACCATACAGATATCGAACATTGCGTTAGAACCGACTGGCCATCATATAGATATCGAATATTGAGTTAGAACCGACTGGCCACCATGCAGATATCGAGCATTGCGTTAATTGCGTTATAACCGACTGGCCACCATACAGATATCGAACATTGCGTTAGAACCGACTTCCCACCATACAGATATCGAACATTGCGTTAGAACCGACATGAGAGTATACATACCGGTTAACTCATGGAAGACATCGTCAATGTGGTCACCTCTTTCTGAAAGTGCCTGCTTTATGATACAGAAAATAACTATGGCGACCGACTCTCAGATTCAGCACTACTCCGGGATGTAGGGATTCTGTGATGTCCCCGTAAAGTAACTATGGCGACGACTCTCAGATCAATCAAGGTTGTAGGGAGTGTGTGATGTCCAAGTAAAGTAACTATGGCCACCGACTCTCAGATAACTCCGGGATGTAGGGATTGTGTGATGTCAAAGTAAAGTAACTATGGCCACCGACTCTCCGATTACTCCGGGATGTACTGATTGTGTGATGTCCAAGTAAAGTAACTATATGGCCACCTACTCTCCGATTACTCCGGGATGTAGGGATTGTGTGATGTCCAAGTAAAGTAACTATGGCCACCGACTCTCCGATTACTCCGGGCTGTAGGGATTGTGTGATGTCCAAGTAAAGTAACTATGGCGACCGACTCTCAGATTACTCCGGGATGTAGGGATTGTGTGATGTCCAAGTAAAGTAACTATGGCGACCGACTCTCAGATTACTCCGGGATGTAGGGAGTGTGTGATGTCCAAGTAAAGTAACTATGGCGACCGACTCTCAGGTAACTCCGGGATGTAGGGATTGTGTGATGTTTAAGTAAAGTAACTATGGCCACCGACTCTCAGATTCAGCACTACTCCGAGATGTACGGATTGTGTGATGTCTAAATAAGCTCTCCTGGCAACTGGCGAATTAATAGAATAAATATACATATAACACAATAAAACAACATCCGTATCGGAGTGTATAAACAATAGAACTACACACACGTCAGAGTGTGTAAAAAAACGTTCATCCTGGACTAATAGCTGACCTACAACAGTCATACAACGACCTTATATAAACAAACACACACAAAATAACACAAAAGCGATTGTTGGGTGTTAATGTTTTAAACCATAGAATATCAATTGACCTAGTTTAAGCGGGATTATTTTATAATTGTTATTCTATTATTATTTGTTTCTTGACCCCAATGCCCAAACCACACGTAGCTGTGTCAGCAGACAAAACATCTAAGGATGTAATCTTTGTCTACAAACACTAATACCTTCTACCAAGGCTTGTTTGGTTACCAAGGACACTAATATCTTCTACCAAGGCTTGTTTGGTTACCAAGGACACTAATACCTTCTACCTAGGCTTGTTTGGTTACCATGGTCACTAATACCTTCTACCAAGGCTTGTTTGGTTACCAAGGACACTAATACCTTCTACCAAGGCTTGTTTGGTTACCAAGGACACTTATACCTTCTACCAAGACTTATTTGGTTACCAAGGACACTAATACCTTCTACCAAGGCTTGTTTGGTTACCAAGGTCACTAATACCTTCTACCGAGGCTTGTTTGGCTACCAAGGTCACTAATACCTTCTACCAAGGCTTGTTTGGTTACCAAGGACACTAATACCTTCTACCAACGCTTGTTTGGTTACCAAGGACACTAATACCTTCTACCTTTAATCTTTGTCTACAAACACTTATACCTTCTATTGACATTTGACTGACCATATCTCGTACCAAACTCAAGTAGCGCATTCGTTCTCATGCTATTTTTTTTTAAATATATATATATATGGTTGTGAAGTATTTTTTATCAAACGATGTAATTGTGGAAACAAATGACAAAGGCCAAATAGAAATAAAAAGAGATATATCTACATTGACAATGTGATGTATACAAGTATGAGAATTTGTTCGTCGAATGTCTGTATATACCCTTATGAGCTAGAAATAAAAGACACTAGATTGTTTTAAATCGGTTGTTTTCTTCGATAATAAATGTCAATATGATCATCAGCAACGTCCTATTACATTACTAAGCTGTACGATTTCGAATTTCCTATTGTACATTTTCCCTTTCTTGATAGTAACAACCCTGTCCAAAACTACGGTTAGTTCTTGTCGAAGTTGATTAAGGGGTCAAAACCTTGCTCCGAATATCGTGATTTCCGGGATAGATGTCGAAGGCTGATGGAGATTCCAACAGATTAAACAGAAAAAACTTACGATTCCGAAACACCTAGTTTAATTCTACTAGTACTTTTGCAATGTCTCGATATATTCTCATTTGTTTCAGAATTTGACACAGGTTTTATCTTTTTTTGGTTCAAATTATTGTTGTTAACATTTCGTTTTTTCTTTCTTTGTTGTTTGTTTATTCATATAGGAAATAAGAATAAAGAGAAGAAACGTATTATGAAGTATGAACAATGGTAGTTTTTGCGAGAGTGGCTTCTATTTGTATACAATATGCTTACCGACAGCTTATTAAGTCAAACAAATCACACAGTATAACCAACAAAACTTTTTTTTTTTTTTTTTTGGCTACAGAAGACGAAATAAAACATCGGCACCAATGGGCAAACGTAACTGACATCGCGTCATTGAAGGCATAGCGAGGACCAGGTATGTATACTCCTGTTACTAGTGATGACCAGGTATGTATACTCCTGTAACTGGTGAGGACCAGGTATATGTACTCCTGTAACTGGTGAGGACCAGGTATGTATACTCCTGTTACT
>NW_018479980.1:204205-234097 GCF_002113885.1 Mizuhopecten yessoensis | reverse complement strand
ATTCTAATTAACACTATAAAACCGTTGCAGTATCACAAACATTTAATATGCATCCCTTCGTCCTGTGTTCTTGCAAGTCCGTCGTAATAAATGATATCTATATGATATATATTTCTGTTTCAGGTTTTCATTGCACTGACAAAGAACAATAAATTACAATTAATTCTCCATTGTTACCTACCATAATCATCACTTTCTGACTGGCAAGGTTCTGTCTCAAGATCTCGATGTTTTCTAGTATGACCCTGCCATATGCTGTTGTATACTCTTCTTGTAACGCTCCTCCGTCTCCTACCGTTATTGAAACGGATGTCATGTTGAGTTCAAACGTTTTACTGATATTCTGTAGTTTCAGATTAAGTTTTGACAATCTGATAAGACTATCCTGAAGTTCCAGTAACTCGGGCTAAAACAAATATATATATATATATATTCTTGTTATTACAATATACATCTTTAAGTGTCTCTACAGTAACAAAATGTCATGTAGATGTCTCGTTAATGAAATAAACATTTTGTTTATTTTCCGCATGGTATGTGTAAACTATGCAGTATGAAAGGGTTGTTTTGTTTTATTTATAGGGTTTAGCCTCCTACTAACAAATTAGGGCATCCTAGAACATGCATCCAAGTGTGTTGTGTATACGTGCATGTGTGTATGTGTACCGGAGACAGAGTATGATAGCTGTGTAACACCATAATTGTTTTATTACATCTTGATTTGATTTAAAGATAATGCGATATCATCATTGACAATCAACGCTGATTGTTTATTTATGACATTATACCCGTTTAATTATAATGCGTTACGATGAATGTATATTTTTACTCAAACTTCATCAATTAATTAACACATTCAAAGAAAAAAAAGTATTGTCATTTTGTGGTTTGATCAATTTGAAACAAAAGGTCTTACTTCATTAAAGGGAACATTCAATTACTTCAATTGCCAAGAGATATGATGGTGTTTTAATAGGGTTTGGCAATAGATTAACGAAAATGTATGCAGGAATTAATAAGAAAACAAGAACATTACACATTTTGGCGGTAAACGAGATGGCAAATAACATCAATTAACATATAATCCTTTGTTTGTAAATAGTATACCATGCCTTTCTAAAACTGACAACATTTTAAGTGTGTTAAATAAGTACTGTGTACCTGGCAATTTTTCTCCCTCTTCGCCCTCCCTAACGAGGGCTTATTTATCATTCCAGTGGAAGTTAGTAAACTACATTATAAACTTAACTATCAAATGTGAAAAGACGAAATTTAATTAAGTTTAGGTGTTGACTAATAACACAATACCACAATCTGTTTCGTTATCCATCGTTGCACATATGATACATGTTTTTTCGGGAAAGTATACATCTACCCCTGCGCGTAACGCACTGGCGTATATCGTTGTCCACACCATAACTTCGTGGCAATAGGATGATAATCCATTTGCCAATAATATATATTTTTATTGTATCTTAATGCCTACCGTTTGGTTATTTCGTCGACAGTCAATGTTCGTTTGGAAATTGTACACGTGGTTCAAGATGGAAAGATACACTGAAAAGAGCAAATCAGGAAAACAAAAACATGTTTATTTATTTTACCAACCAATGAAGCAAACATTACATATATAAATGGATGCACGAAAATCGAAACCACAAACTACTTTTCCACAACGCTTTTTAGTTACTGGCTCCAAATCAAACTCACGATGAACACAATGTATGACGCTTTAAAGAAGGGTACAACATAATTTTTTTATATATAACCCCTCAGTTATAGAGACCAAATAATCCCACTGCTGCGTATGTGTGTCTCATGTGGAACACCCATGATTGGGTTATACCACTTGGGTGCACTCAGTGACCTGGGTTTTCATGACGTCACACTCAGATGATGAAATTTTGACGTTACATTTTAAAACGCGTCAAAACGTCGTTTGACTGACTGGCTATCTTGCCATAGGCAAATTACACCAACCCAAGAACATAATAACTGTTGTACAAACTTGCCGTGAAGGTGTTACATGAATCGTTCAATTTGAGGTATTCTTATACTATATCGTGCTTTTGTCTGATCTTTCCAAACATGGTCTTAGTTTGAGTATACGTTATCTAGAAATTTGACACATGTCCCTTTTTACCATAAGTTTGAAACCGACACTCTTTATATCCCCATATCTACAATCAACACTTTTGATGTCCTTTTTCTACAATCAATACAAGTACCACGTCATACTATCACTAAATACTGGCTCTACCTCAAAGCCACACCAACATCAAATGTTTATTTTGTCAAACATTTCGGGCTTTCGAAAACGTCTGCTTCTTTTGTCAAACAAAGTGTGCAAATGACCCTTGTCTCGGCTCCAAACCGCTGAAAAACATTTACTACGCCCCAATATCAATGGACACAACAAATATGTGTATAGCTTCCATCTTTCCAAAAAAAAGTGTACTGCATCCATACAATAATTATATAAGTTACCACAATACTTTCATAGTACACGTGTTTAGCCTTCATACTTACATGAAACCGTTGTGTTTATATCGAGGTCACCTGCTGGTAATGACTCCATCTTTTCTGTTATTTGATTTTCGACATTTACTATCCCAATCTATGTTTGAAAAAGAAGATTATATTCTTGAAGGTTGTTGGGTGGCGCAATGAATAGCACGCGGACGTACCTTTTGCCAAAACGAACGGGGTTTGATTACCTGATCGGACGTGAAAAGGTGTGGACTCATCACGTGGGTTTTCTCCATGTACTCTAGTTTCCTTCTACTTAAAGACACTCTAACATCCGGACCAACAAAAGTAATTAATATCAGATGAAACAACTTTTATTCATACATGGTGTAAAATGAATAAAGCTTATATATATTCTATCGTTGACATTTCCAAGCGGGGAGAACGAACAGTGTACATGCATTTTATTTGTAAAACGCTACAATGATTTTTGCTAACTTTGGGGGATATCCTGACAGTATCGATTTTAAACCATTGCTTAGTATCAATAGTAGAAAAAAATGTATTTTACTTTGGAATCTAGCATAGTGTACTAGACAAAGTGTACTTATGTATTCGTAGTCTGTGCCAAATAAAGGATATTGTAACATTTGTGTTGAAGGCATTGTGCTCATTTCTGTACAAAACCTCTTTAAAAGAGAGTTTTTTTTCTATCATGGTCAAAACAGAGGCATTGAAAATGAATGGAGCACGAATATTTGAAATTATTCAAAAGTCATCCTTCTACGAAAGTACGTGAACGCATTAATAAATGCGATAAAATAGATCATGCCTAATTTCAGAATCAAATAAAATATAATGTTTTTTATTTTAGTTTTGGTTTGGTTAAATTTTGTTTGTCTCCCCATTAACAGCTAAGGTCAGATTCATAATTCTATTTGATATCATTGTAAACTGTTCTGTTAAGACAGCGAATACAAACATGAAGTCACACTGATGTTTGTTTACCATATCACTTAATTTGCTCAACTGTAATCCCGATTTCAAAGTCAGAGGTGAAATCTAAAATAGCTTTTTCAAACAGTGTGTGTAGTGCAGATTAGACGTACGATACGCAATATAGTTCCCAACAATCTTGTTAAAGACATCCTTGTGGCATGTTTATTCCGTTAAGTTCATATTTTGTTCTTTAATTTTGTAAATATCATTAATGGATTTTCTGTTTTTTAATCATACTTAACAAGCATGTTTGTAATTGTGATCGACACAAATATTTGTCAAATGTACTGATCAAATGAAGAATTAGAGACACTACCTTGACATGGTATGGTAATTTCTTCCCGTGGTTAGTGCAAGTATCATGAATGAAACATATATTGTTCACGAGGATACAACACAAAATGTGTTACTTAAAACAATATCTTTACAGTTTGATACCAACACAAACAAAATATCAGCCTGTCTATAATCGAATTCTGCATTTTGGGAATTTTACTGTTTTAAGCAAAGCTCTCATTTACTTCTATTGAATACAGCTATTAAATTTAAATTTAAATCAATTCCAGCAATTATGAAACAAGTCTTATCAACTTATTTGTATTACTCTTGCTGGCCCGGATGTTAGCGCGTGGTGTGTAATAATTTGGGAGGGACCTGAGTACCCGGAGAAAAATCCCACGTGATCGGGCAAATGACCCCATACCTTTTCACGTCCGATCGGGATATCGATTCCCGGCCATCTTGGTGAAAGGCTCGATAGCTTACCACAGCGCCTCTCGACAAACTATTATTATAAATTCATTATCTAAATATGAATGAAATTCAATAAAATACACACTACACACTGTTACATGCAATATCGTATTATATATCAAGGTCAAATAGAATATTGTAAAATACTGTAAAATGTAATGTTCTCTGATGCAATTTTGTATTCAAAGCTATTAAACGGGATATTTTTAACCTCATATAATTTTTGCCTTCTTTATTCTGGAACATATCAGTAGGACTCTCATCGCGGTGTCAATTAACATGCATCTTATAGTTAAATTAAAAAACATCTAAGATGAGATAGTAAAACAGTACAGAATGAACACTGGGTGAATTTTTTAAAGTCAAAACGGCTAATAACCCTGGTGAAAAATTTCAGAGTTTTACCTTACAATATCTCAAAACAGAATATAAAGTCTTACGAGATCTGAGCACTCATGATCAGGGTGGACCAAAACGTAATCAAGTAGTTGTTTGCAGAACATTGTCAGGTTACTCATATTAGTTGGCTCCATATGCTTAATATCGTCAGAAATGTTCTGCAATGCGGCTCCTAAAACTAAATGACATGTGAAATATCACAGTTTCGGTACAATGACTTCAAATGTCTGCACTATAAAACAGTAACTTCTCAAATAATAGGATTATTGATATCATTACTGTTTTCAAAATGGTGAAAGACAAAATTAATAGTTAACCATGTTAGTCTCGGAAGAACAACAGCAAGAGTAAAGTCACTAAAGACATAAACACACGGTATGAAAACTATTTATATCAATCTCCTAGTAAAGCAAAAGGAGATGTTTCATCTCTTCACACAATAACGAAAATCTGAGGATGTCCGTATCGCCCAAGACACCTCCGATTCTTCTTTCAAAACCAACTATTGTGGACTTCCACAAGGAGTTGTTATCTCTTAAAGGTTGACCAGCCTCCTTTAGGACATTGATTTTGTCTTTATGATCGGCATAGGTGTGGATTTCCAGGTGATCGGAATGTTATGATAGGGTGAACGAATAGCAAACACATGTGGTTGCACCATTAACACTTTTAATTGATTCAGTATCCAAAAGATGAATTTGACTGCGCCATACAACCGGCTCGTCCTCCTGGGACGCATCAGTGATGTAAGGGGCCAAAAGACTAAAGACTTGTCTCACAACTGTTAATGTAAAAAGGGTAGTGCGCAAAAATCTTAATAATATGAATTTCAAAAATTAAAGGCGTTTTGGAAAATTTTAGTAAATTTTCAAATTCACGATGAGTCAAGTGTGTATTTTAGACACCGTATCACTTCTGAATGTTACATTGATGTACCGTCTTGTTGCGGTTGAGAACACATTGTCTACTGCAATGGCATGCGTATATCTGCGGTAACAAAGGTCTGATGGAACCCTGGAGGTGGTCGATACAACTCACTACATCTGAAATCTAATAGGAACAGGAATTAAGGCATTCTACCTAAACCTGACAGATAACAGGGACTGGACCTTAGGCATAACTCCCTACACATTACAGTTCACAATGACAGGACCTAAGACATACTACCTAACTCACTACACCTTAAAGTTCACAATGACAGGACCTTAGACATACTACCTAACTCACTACAACTTAAAGTTCACAATGACAGGACCTTAGGCGCACTACATAACTCACACAATCTGACGGCTAACAGGGACTGGACCTTGGGCATACTATCTAACTATCTAGACCAGACAGCTTACATGGTCTGGACATTAGGCATACTACCTAACAATCAAGACCTGACAGCTAACAGGGACTGGACCTTAGGCATACAACTAACCTCACTAGACCTGACAGCTAACAGGGACTGGATCGTAGGCATACTACTAACCTCACTTAACCTGACAGCTAACAGGGACTGAACCTTAGGCATACTACTAACATCACTAAACCTGACAGCTAACAGGGTCTGGATCTTAGGTATATTTCCTAACTTATAAACATGACAGCTAACAGGGACTGGACCTTGGGCATACTACCTAACTCGCTACACCTTAAAGTTCATAATGACAGGACCTTAGGCGTACTACCCAACTACCTTAACCTGACATCTGATAGTGACTTGACCTTAGGTATATTAAATAACTTACAAAACATGACCGCTGATAGGGACTGGACCTTAGGCATAGTATCTAACTCACTAAACCTGACAACTGTTATTTAACTCAATTTACCTGACAGCTCACAGTGACTGACCCGGTACACCTGACGGAACTTGACCTTAGTTATACTACCTTACTCACTTCACTTGACGGCTAACAGGACTTGACCTAAGGCACACTTCTCGTTACTTATTAGACTTGACAGCCGACAGGACCTTAGGCATACTACCTATCTCACTACATCTGACAGACGAAAGAGACTGGAACTTGGGCATACTACCTATCTCCCTACATCTAACAGCTACCGTAACTGGACCTTACGCATACTACCTATCTCACTACATCTGAGAGCTACCGGAACTGGACCTTACGCATACTACCTGTCTCACTACATCTGACAGCTACCGGAACTGGACCTTACGCATACTACCTAGCTCACTAAACCTGGTAGCGGACAGGGACACTACATGATTCAGCAAACCTGATTGATGAATTGAACTGGTCTTCTGACTATATCACCGGACCAGACGGTTGAGATTGACGTGATTTTAGTTATAAATGTACTTACCTGTATTAGTTACAATCGATACTGTTCCTGTAACTGATACACTTGAATACGTTTGGGAAGTCTTCAGCCACGTGTGAGTAGGAACCGAATCTGGAGCCAGTGTCATTTCTATCGTTGGTAGTTCCACTGGACTAGTGGAGTACACACTTTGGCTTTCACTGGTTATATAGCTCACAGGTTCTGTGAGAGTTACCACTTCTGTCTTTAACATGGCTAAAAGACAATACAATGAAACAACCATTAGAAGCAATCACACATTACCACATATATAGTTGGTAAATAGAATGGTATACAAACCATTGAAATTCGTAATTATGCTTAAGGCAATCCCATAAATCGTGTAAAAAAAACCTCGACAGATTACATTACAACTCTAAATATGTGGTCAAAATTCGAATGACCGAACAAAAACTACCACGAAGAAAACTTGAGCAAAATGTTCAAGACGTCGATATCCGAAACAAGGAAAGCACAACCATATAAGGATAAACGTAACGTTGCTTAAAACTGTTATTATGCACAAGAAACAATTTGTTTTGTCATGATTAAGATTTGTTAAATCAATAATGACAAGAACACCATACTTCGCGGTACTTTTCTAAAAAAAGGACAACAATTAAGATGATACATTTATTAACAAAATGTAAACAACGACAGTGCTCATTGTTTAAATTTGCAGCGGGACAAGGGTAGAATGTGAATCCTTGGCATGAGATTGGTTACATGTCGCTCTAAACAAATGAAGTATCCGGCCAACAGTAGCCTAATTGCACAACATATATACGTCCTTTCAAAATAAAGTGGGATGCTACAGTATTAACGATAAACTACAGCGGGATCCTCTAGTCTTTTTCCTGCAGTGGGATAGGTATCATTATGAATATTATATTCACTATGTTGTTGGAAAATACGTATTATTGTATAATCTGCCAATTTAACGGAATTGCAACATCTTTTAGATTATTCCACATAATTGTACGAGCCAAACTTTAAATACACAGTGGTACAAGAGCTAAAAACAAAATAAATGATTAAAGGATTATTTAAAACGTTTCAAAGGAACTAACAATAGAGATTAAGCGGTAGTTGATATTTTCAGTGAGACTTGACTTGATGAGTACAAGGGGAAAAAACCTATTTGAGATTCTGTTGGAAATAGCTGAGCAGACAATATATCAAAATGGTTTCTTGTAAAAATGTATACTGTAACTAATGCTTTGTACCCGTACTTACCTTTTGCATATCTAGAAGTGCCCTTTGTGTAGGTATGGTGTGCTCTATAAGTCATATAGGTGCAAAATGGGGAGTTGTACCGGAATCCCACAACTTTTTTGTCATTTCCAAATAAAGCGACACATTCACTCCATGCCGCACCGAAATAAGAGGTTGGACGTACACTGCCATTGTAAATTGTTGAAACACTTTCATAGCATGTGCTGATATCTGTAAGTTGGATTAAATGGCTACTTTTTAACAGTTTAATTACACTAATTAAAGGTGTGCTCAACGTTTACTGCTATAGCGCACCATTTCAATACCAAGCGAATTGTAATTATGTACTCCTCCGAGAGGTTGACATTTTCTATAATAGTTTTTTGTATATGTAGTTTTGGAAAAAGGACTCATGGCAAAGTAGAATATGGAAAAAATGGTTTATATATATATATATATATATATATGTGTGTGTGTGTGTGTGTGTGTGTGTGTGTGTGTGTGCAGTAAGAAATAAATAAACAAGTTATTGCGAAAGAAAATATACCAAAAATGGATTGAAGTCAAAGTGACCGGAAAACGAAACATATTTTTTAATCAGAAGAAAACCGATCCTCGAGGACTTTCGCTGCTACACAGCTCTTAAGGAGAATGCTTTTATATTTACATATCTCCCTTCTGAACGAAGTAAACTCTTATTGCGTATAAATTAGCGTGTACGCAGTCAAAGCAGATTCGGCGGATTTATACTAGTTACAAATATGGCAGCGTTCACGCTTCAGCGAGATAACAGCCCGATTACAGCTATTGCTCGATTTCTTCAACATCTAGTTACATGTACGTGGCACATACGCGGGATCCGTTATGTCTAATTATACGACAACGAATACTGCAAAAGTTCTTATTACATAGATGCAAATTCAAATATCTTCGACGGTAAAGTAAGCAATGGCAGCTTCTTTCTGGAACACTTGACAGCCTCACTAACATAGCAGTAAGTCAATGTAATGTCCGTTATAAATGAATAGACATGGTCAAAGGGCTACAGTGTTGTTCTGTGTGTATGTTCTTAATAACCTCATCAATCGATGAAGATTATCGGGAACTATATTACTCAAGCAACCGCGGCTACCGTAGTAACCATCGTAGCAAACCGCTTCTACTATTTGTTCGTCGTATGTAGCATGTAAACACTTCATTGCAGTTATTTTTAACACGCATCATAGAATAGGTCCGTTGCCAACTTTGTTCATACTACTGTATACGTCTAAATGGAGGTGAATCCTCATTTGAAGGTACAATCATTCAACGTACCATATAGCGGACGTATATTATGTTTAAGACAATACACACTGTTTAAACGTTACCAACAACAATCAATCGGAAGTATTTCGGGATTTTCCGCTTATTACTAGTTGCCTTTCCCATAACAGGTGTATACATGCATACATGTAGTAACAAGAAGTATTCCCGGACCAATTCAATCACCACATCACTCATTAATAAAAGTAAATGGTGGAACTACTGGAAAGTGGCCTGATTCGGCACATTTTAGACCCCATTGGGATACGTTCTCAAGTCTACGTTACCGGAAACACACGAATACCCCCGAATCCATATGTCATCGACGGCGCCACCACCATATAGAAATTATCAGAAAACATACAATTTAAAAAGATTTTGCATTAACAGGAACTATCGAAGGATGGTTGTAACAACTTTGTAAACATTGATCCCTTAGCTTCTCTTACAATTGTGTGATCAGGTGTGTTATGAACAGGAATGAAAATGCTTGTTCACATTTAAAATTCTAAGATTACGTTTCCTTGATTGTTGTCTGTGTAACGTCATCATTTTACCAAACTCATAATCTATCCTGTCTGACCGATATAAACATCTTAACGTTTTTGACAGACTGAAGTATATACTAAAAAAAATGATTTAGAGTTCATACTGCATTTTAAAGTTCATTCAAAACGATTTTTAACTCTGATTCAAGATCCAGCATTAATTATGCTACAAGTTTAACACTTTGGTGTCTTGCATTTTGAATCAGTGCAGTTGTCTCCTTTACTACTAATCATTGAAGAACAAAGCTATATTGTTAGGTTTTTAGATTGTATTTTACAGTCTATGTTGTTTTTTTTGTTCAATAAATCTTATATGTATGACCGTGTATTTGTTTTTGTGCTATGATTTGGCAAGAAACCTATTTAACAAGACAAATTATTTCTAGTGATTTGCTTTCTTTGTTGACAATGTGCAGAACAAATTCATACAATATCTTCCAATTGTGTTATCAGGAATCTATGAATGTTTGCACGATTGAACAAAATTGTTTTTTCTTCTTATCAATGTAAATGGAATTTCTTAAACTTATATATTTAGCTCAGAAAAGGTGTAACTTTCCTCTCCCCTTTACTTTCAAATGAAAAATACTCATATTTTCGATGATTAAATACCTAACAAACACGGTCTGTAATTAGACATTTTTTTATTCATCGGATCAAAAGTATTCCCGGTATTTCCCTTCTTACAAAAGCCGAAAAAAGGAAGGTTTGAGTGAGTCTTTCTTCACCATTTATTATGTGTTTTGTGTTATAAGCAAACATATACCAGTATGCTAAAAATTCCACTTTATTGCATATTGTTTTTAAACCTTTGAACATTTAAAACTGTAAAGCAAAAATAAGCTTGGCAGTATATGAAATAGAGATATATTGGTCCTTATATTTATAGATCCAATGATATTAAGGTGAACTTTAAGCATTGCATAATATATACATTTTTCGGGAATTGAATTGACTGCCGAATAAGTGATTTCGTTGGTAAGTATTTAGTGAGAACTAGCCGCGGTGGTTTTCCCTGGGCCTTCTGGTTTTCCTCCATCAACAAATCCTGACACGTCTTTAAAACAAAATATATATCAGTAGGACGTAAAACACAAACAAACCAAACAAAAGCCTGACCAGCTTGGTCGATAGAAATACATGTTTTACGGAATATATAAAACGGTATTATGATTAAAAGTTAAACGTGGAGTGTTCTTACCCAACGTTGCTGCCTTACATAGGAACGGTTGAGACTGTTCACAGTCGTGTCCTTGATAAGTGCCTCCCTGTCCGTCTAGCATGTAACATATTTCGGCTGAGTCTGTCAACGTTGCAGTTACAGGAGCAAAGTTTGCGCTTAGAGTGGCGCAGTCATCTTGCCATACAGGTTGTCCCCCGTTTGTCTTGTACAATCCTATCCACATGGAGCTGAAAAAACATGCAAAAATCATAACTCCATATTCCTTATCTACCCTGTTATGCCATACTTATACAACCATTGGATGCGTAATAAATCCTGTAATCTAATTGGTCGAAACAAATTGTTCATTGTACACTGTCGCATTCGTGCGTTAACATTGGGTCAGTGGCAGGGTGGTTCACAAAGCTTCCCAGCGCCCTAGTAACGAGTAAAGGGTAAACCAACGGCACTGTCATAATGTAATGAACGTAGTATTTATATAACGAAACAGCACAAGGTAATGGAGGAGTCCAACGCATAACAACATGTAGAAGTAGATCCATAAGGAACTATTGCATGAGTACAACACATTTTTTGGACGATTCTTGAATTTTACAACTTTTTTGTATCTATTCACAATTATCAAGTGATCAAGCCATTTCACCACTCAGCACTACGTCAGCTGGGAATATATTTGGCTAGGTTAATTAGATTACAATATAAGTGATAATGAGATATGAGTATCATTTCACTTATTCAGGTAACGAAAAAAAAACCACACCAAAGCATCAAAACACACGTTATTACTCAAAGGCGAAACGCAAAAGTCAATAGCTACCGGGGAAACACCAAACACATGGAAGACATCAGGATCCCATGCCCTCCTATATTCCTTCTCAACCTGAAAAAGCTTGGAGACGCAAAGAGCTCCAAAGAATACATGTTAAACGCAGGGCACATGCCACCTAATGCCGGTTACAAACGGCAAAATCAAAATCCCGAATGTACAAAAAGGCTACCATGTTGATCGACATGTTCCTCGGTCTCTGGCAGAAACACCAGGCTAAGTTGGCAAAGACAAACCTGGGCGGGCTAAAGTAGATTGCAGGTAAACTGGTTTGGATCAGTGACGTCAGGAAGACATGCTGCGACAGATCAGTAATATGGGCCAACGTCTTGTTATTTTGTCCACAGATCGCTCTTGCATCTGACCACGATCTTGGGTCGGTGTAGAACTGGTACAAACACCACTTAAAGTCTAGAAAAGGTACAATCTCATTATACAAATATTCATATGTATATTAGATCACAATTCGTTCAGTGAGATGTACTATCATTTATAAGTAACTGCAAATGTGCTGATTCATTGGACTAAATATATACATAGACCATACTTCATATAATTTTTATAGTTTGATTGAATCAACAGCTATGGCCTTTAAGGACGTGCCTCCATGTGTGTTGTGTATGCGTTCATGTTTGTCGGAGACAGGGTATGCTGGTTCATTTGCCTCCTTGTGAAAGCGCGGATCTGATGTCGACTTTATAGTGCTATCTCACTAAAATACCATGCCGAAGGCACCCATCACAGCATTCCGCCTGTTCGCATTATACTGACAACGGGTGCACCAGGTGTTGTCATTACCCTAAATGCTGAACGTTAGTCAGGGAATAACAACTACCATTTTAAAGGCTTTGGTATGGCCCGGCCAGGGCACATAATCCATTGCCTTCCTCATCTGGGCAAACGTTCAACATTAAAGCAAAAAGCGACGTGTTGCCAAGAAAGGCGTTAGGAAATAGAAAGTTATAAGAAGTAGAAAGAAAGAACATTTGTTTAATATCTGATACAGGTAAACACATATATTGAACAAAATTATCGCAAATGTGAATGGTAAATTGCAGTTATTTTAACAAGTATGATGATAATAGTGTCATGCTACTAAGCGTTTTTTATTTTGTTTTTTAATTTAATTTGTTTATTTTTCAGAACATGTTCATTATACAGAACATCACATCAACACACATCCGCACATTCACACATATCCTCATCATCCTCATCCTTATCCTCATCATCTGATGATGATTTTATACAATCACAAAGACACATTAAATTATCACGCACTTTCACACATAGAGAGACAAAACAAATGAACAAAGAACACTAGGAGAGAGAGAAAGAGAGAGAGAGAGAGAGAGAGAGAGAGAGANGAGAGAGAGAGAGAGAGAGAGAGAGAGAGAGAGAGAGAGAGAGAGAGATCAGACTGCCAAATTTGAGTAGAAAATAAATAATATAAATAACTGCTGTGAGCCTTTGTCAATATTTGTTCTAAAGTACATTTGGTCATGTATGTAACTATCAAAGAAAGATAGTAATAAGTTGACTTAGCCTGCATCGTTCAAAAAACACAAATCTGACTTGCATTGTTCATGTATACCTGCATCAGCAGTCATTGCTACTTATTCTAAATTGAATAGAGACCTGCAGAAGACAATGTATAACACACAAAGAAAGGGGGTTAGGTGTGGTCAAGCTCTACTAATTTTAACCATTTTAACCATTTTTCCCATTCAGAAGTAAATCTTCTAAGACATTGTTCCCGTTTACCACGAGCAATATATTTCTGAACCTAATAGTAATCTTTAATGGAATTGACCAAAGCCGTCACATTAAGTGACTTATGAAAACAACATGCTACGAAGTTTGTATCTGTGAAAGATTGTGAAAAAATATCATGTATCTTTGTAATTTCTATTTTTAACATTTTTACCAAAGCCTTAAATCGAATGAACGACACCACTACAACATTTAACGTGTATCGTGTAAATGTTATACAATATACTGTGTATATCAGTATAGCGCAACCACTTCAATGATATATCGTGTATCGTGTACAGGTAATACAATATTTATCAGTATAAAGTCGCTAATTCAACACTATATCGTGTATCGTGTACATGTTATACAATATACCGTATCTCTCTATAAACCGTCACTACTTCAACAATATATCGTGTATCGTGTACATGTAAAACAGTATACCGTATATATCAGTATACCGTCGCTACTTCAACAATATATCGTGTATCTTGTACATGTAGTACAATATACCGTATCTATTGGTATATCATCACAACTTCATTAATGTCTCGTGTACCGTGTACATGTAATACAATATACCGTATCTATCTGTATACCATCACTTCTTCAACAATATCTCATGTATCGTGTACATGTAGTACACCATCCCGTATCTATCAGTGTCACTACTTCAGCAATATCTCGTGCATCGTGTACATGAAATACAATATAGAGTATCTATCAGTATATCGTCACTTCTACAACAATATCTCATGTATCGTGTACATGTTATACATTTTACCATATCTATCAGTATACCATCACTACTTCATCAACATCTCCTGTATCGAGTACATGTACTAAAGTATACCGTATATTTTAGTATACCGTCACTACTTCATCAATATCTAGTGTTTCGTGTACATGTAATACAATATGCCGTATCTATTAGTATACCGACACTATTGCAACAGTATATCACGCATCGTGTACATAAAATACAATATACCTACACTACTTAACATGATTTATAGTGCTTTGTTTGCCTTACTACTCCTCTTCAAAGGATAAGATACAACCAGTAGAAAAGGAATTGCTTAATTTATTTTACAGTGGATACTTGTTAATATAAAGACATACCAAGCCATCCTGAACAATTGATTTGACCCTTTCATGATACATTGCATGTGAATGTTAAAGCATACACAAAACAGTTAAAATACATTTGATACAAAGTTTAAGGTATGTGTAAACGAAGTATGGCAAATAATGGTCACATTTGGTTTGCGTTTAAGCATAATTAAACCAATGTTTTACTGAACACTCCACTAGTTGGAGACTTTTTCGCTTTCCATTGATAAAGATTTTATAAACTTACCGACACATTTACCTTCATATCTGCCATATACTGAATATTGTCCACAGGTAGTCGGATCAACTGAAATAAAATTAATATGAATATGAAAATATCTGATAAATAATAATTTAATGTCTGGGTACGAATGACAAGGATATTCTACAAATACTTCATAATTTAATATTTTTCTCTGACCTGTTATTCAATGTTGATAAAAACCGTCCTGGCGAATACCACAATTAACTCTTTGTCAACAGCATAAATATATATATATATATATAGTAGCATTGCAGTAAGAAAATAAAAGATATGAAAAGTCTGAAAATATTAGATAATTTACGTAAGACAATGGGCTATCCTCGATACTGCAGTGTATATAAAGTGTATATTTATGTAATGCATATTATGTATTCGTGTATATATGTACCAAATACTTTGTATATATGTTTCACATTACTTTGTAATCTTCATCTTTGGAGGCAATAAAGAGAATAATAGGAATGAAAAAAAATCATGTCGTACGTACGAGATAAAAAGTCCTGCGTACGCGATTTTTATTACAATTGGCATATAAACAAACGGTTCTGTTTTGTGATGTTTAAAACATTTGATAATAATCATATGGGTGGTCGGGTGGCGTAGTGAAAATCAATTCATCTTTCAACAAGATGACACGATTTTTTTACCCGAAAGGACGTAAAAAAGTACGGGATCAACTGCCCAACTACTTGTTTTCTGTGCCAACCACATTAAGAGCCTCTGAGCATGTCCATCCTATATACATATACATGTTGACATATCTAATCAGGGCAATTTCAACATTTATATATTTATTTTGTCATATATAAAAAATCTGTGAATTTCGGTGGTTTTAACGACATTGTTAGACGAGCGTGAAGTTCGTTACGTATTTAATATTCGGCTAGCTCTATATTGGACTGGCTCAATGTTTGGCTGGCAAATAGTGGGCTGATTTGATATTCAAATGAATCATTAATAATTAATATGATATGGCAAAGCTTCAAAAGGGAGAAGTGTTTGTTAATATCTGATATTTGCTGATTCAGAATAAGAAAAGATAAGCTTTATCTAAAGTCGGTTAGTCGGTTAATAATATTAAACGCAAGCTCAAAAGACAAATCGACACGACAAATAGGGGAGATCCTGGCAAGTTTGGCACTGTTTTATATTTATAAAATTCGTCAAAATTCGACGATGTAATAGGAAGTGAAGTATCTCTTAACGCAAGCATGTGTTACAATTAAAGAGCTTCGATCGGGCTCAGAGCCACGTTCTTATATTTGTTTTATGCCGTTATCTACATGTAACACATATTCTACAGCAGGTCATCGTCTAAGGTATTTACACCCAAAGAGACATCAACTTTACCGCAGGCTGAAGATGCAAACTGGGCACTTTTTCGAATTTCAGTCCAAAACGTGCTTTACAATGTGCCAATGCATATAAATAGAACTCTTATGCCACTTCTTAACACATATACTACAGCGGGTCATTGCCTATGACATTCACATGCAAAAAGGGCATCAACGATGCCCTAGGTTCAATATGCCCATAGGACACTTTTTCGAACTTCAGTCGAAAATCATTCCTTTTTTTTTCAACGTGCCAGACCGTATTTATAATTCGAAAAAGTGCCCAGTAAACATCTTTAGGATGGGGTTACTTTTTTTTCAATTTGCATTTGAAAATCTAACACGATGAACTGTTGTAGAGTATGTTCTAAAGAGCTGTAAGAGAGTTATATAAAAAAAATATGCTTTGGCACAGACAGAAATTCGAAAAGGTGTCAAGTGCCATTTTTTACTTGGGGTATCGTTGTTGTCCGTTTGCATGTGAATAATTTAGAAAATGCCTTGATAAAAGGCGGCATAAAAGTTCTGTAAATATGCTCTGGCACTTCGAAAACAAAAAAGGAACGATTTTAGACTTAAATTCGAAAAATTGTCCAATAAATATTGGGCCAGCCTAACATAGGGCCAGTCCAATACTGAGCATGTTTCACGGAAAAAGCCCTCACAATATTATTTTAAAGACACATGAGGCATATTATAGACATACATTTAAGCATTGAACTGTTTTTGTATGGTATTTATGATCTATTTGAATGACACAGCTTTGCAAGCAAACAACATAATGCGCGCTAGCTGTGTCATTCAAATAGATCATAAATACCAAACAGTTCAATACTTATATTTACGTTTTCTCTGCCTCTTATGTTCTTTTTTAACTTATAATTTATATTTAAAATTAAAAATGCCCGCCTTATCGACAGTCCACACAATTTCGTTCAACAGTTTGAACAGCGTATTGTCGCGTGCTGATTGGCAAACAAAGTAGTACTTTGAAATTTTAACAAACACTTCAATTTTATTCCACAATTCAGTATCAATACATTTGCGTATGATATGTCTATAGGGTGATTTAAGTTTATCAATAGAACTCTGAGCTGAAAGTCGGATTTGAAATTGTTTCGATTTTCCCCCGTAACAAATTTCGCGCATGGATAAATACATTGAACACCGTAAATCCGACCTTGCCCTCCACGAGGGAGTCATTTTTGGAAGTTAATTCGAACTTTTCTCTTTGCTCATTTTGTGAAGAATCCAGGCGTGAATTTATTTGTTGATTGTATGGGAATCTGAAAACAGTCGGTAGATTCTATAACAGACTCGTTATTTGACATGTCGTCATAAACTGAGGAACCGTGGATTCGAGACGCGTGAAACTGATAGCGTTTGAAGTGAGAGATCTTGCGACGGAGCACAGGTTCGTTACAAATGTCTGAAATGTGTATATGTACGGGTAATAGTAGTCATACGGGTATTAGTGATAACAGGTGATATTATAGACAAACGTGTAACAGTAGAGAAATAGGTGTAACTAAATATTTAATGTTTTTTATTAATTTTTGTAATTTGCATGTACATGTGCTGCTTTTCTTATACTTAAATGTAAATTTCCAACAGAAAACAGAAGGTAAATGGGTTGTTTCGCCCTAAATCCTCTTCGCCCTGGCCTAGGTTGTTTCACCCTATTGTTTTTGGTTTAATTTATACGCTGATATAATAATTAAATTTAAATATATCAACTAAACTTATTGATAACTTTTTATATTAGTGTTCGGTTTATTTCATGTAGAAAAATATGTGAGTTCGGATCGAGTCAGCTTTTCACAGCTGCAGTTTGTCAAACTCGATTCTTTTTTTTATAAAATTGATTTAAATGATATGGAAGACTAAGAAGACTTAATTTGTGACTTAAACTTCTAAAATTGAAAGGAAATACCAAACAATGTTTCGCCCTAAAATTTTGTTTTAGGGAGAACAGGATTTCAGGCGAAACAACCCGGAACCTGATTTTATTTTAAATCTGGATGTACCGAGCACTTTAATTTGGACAGTCAATTTTAACAAAATAAATGTTGAACAGACGTTTTGGAGCGATATTAATCTTCCAATTACATTTTTCAAAAGTAAACAAGTATGGCAGTCACACCCGCCAGTGTTAATCAAATAGCCTCCAACCGAGAGGAAGGTACTTTAAAATCCATATTGTCGCCAGTTCTTGATAAAATAGTAAAAACATGTTAGGTTTAAAAAGTTGTATTTTATTGATGACAGATCAAGAAATAAATAGGCTCTGGAACAATTTACAATTATTAATTATTTCTTGATGTATAAAATTGCAATTTAGCTAGAATGCATCTACTTTCATTGTCATAACAATGCATGCATGTTGAATTTCAATGAATTCATTTCAGATCACGCATGCCCACAAGATGTCCTATTTGAGTCGTTGGCGACAGAATCATTCACTGGCCGTATCATTAACACAAGAGAGATCAGGCAGCGGTGATGAGGAAGGCGGAAATGAACAATTAGTGGGTGCAATATCTTCAAGATCTTCTACACCTGATGTAGGAGTTAACGAATCAAGTAACAGTAGTGATACTGAGTCTGATTTCGGATTTCAAGGACAAATTATTTCTTCAGACTCTGATGATGACTGTACATTATTAACAGATGGAGAAGCAAAAGCTGATGATAATCAACAAACTTTGCATGAAAAGATGGCAGTATGGGCAACAAGAAATCATTGTACACGAAGTGGAATCAATGAAATATTGGCGATTCTGAGAAATGAAGGTCACAGGCTTCCAAAAGATGCGAGAACACTTTTGCAAACACCAAGGGTGGTTCAGGTGGAGGAGAAATGTGGTGGGAAATACACATATATTGGAATTGAAAACGGAATAAGCAAGATACTATCTCAAATTTCAGACTGGAAAGAGTCCAATGCACCATACAATTGCTTGTTAACATTGATGGAATCCCTTTGTTTAAATCTTCTGGAACACAATTCTGGCCAATCATATGTAGTTTTGGTAATTGCAGTCCATTTTTAGTAGCCCTGTACTTAGGAGAGAGCAAGCCAATTTCACTGGATGATTTCTTGCGAGATTTTTTTGGATGAATTTAGGGAACTTAAACAAAACGGATTGGTGTTTGAGGATAAAACATTCTTTGTTGACATAAAAACCTTTGTTTGTGATGCCCCTGCCAGAGCATTTCTAAAATGCATCAAAGGACACACTGGATATTATGCATATGAAAGGTGTATAGTTAAAGGCACTTGGAAAAATAACAGAATTACTTTTCATGGTGATTTTCTACTTCGATCAGATGAGGAATTTTCGTCTGGAGCATACAATGACCACCAGATTGGAGTATCTCCTCTTTCAGCATCTGGTATGAAATGTGTAACAGGTTTTTGTTTAGACTACATGCATTTGGTTTGCCTTGGAGTGGTGAAGAGAATGCTGTGGTTTCTCCGAAAAGGTCCTCCTGAATGCAGACTTTCACAAAATCTGATTTATGAAATTTCCAATGCACTTTCGTCTTTTTCTGGACAGCTTCCGTCTGAATTTGTGCGACAACCGAGACCACTGGTAGAACTTGACAGATGGAAAGCCACAGAGTTTCGACAATTTTTGCTGTATACTGGGCCAATTGTTCTTAGAAAAATTGTTACAAAGAGCACATACCATCATTTTCTATCACTAACTGTAGCCATTTCCATTCTACTCGATTCAAGTGACCACAAACGTGAAGCATACATTGGCTATTCAAAACAGCTTTTAGAGTACTTTGTTGACAAATCGAAAGATATTTACACAGAAACTTTCTGTGTTTACAATGTCCATAGTTTGAAACATTTGGCTGATGATGTTAAAAATTTCAAATGTTCTTTAAACAACATGTCAGCATTTCCATTTGAAAATCATCTCCAAACAATTAAAAAATTGGTAAGAAACGCAAATAATCCTATTTCGCAGGTGGTAAAACGGATTGCAGAAATGGAAACATGTGGAGTGCAACATGAAAAGAAAAAGTGCACAAATTTTTATTACATTTCAACTAAAATTAGGAATGGTTGTCTCCTTCTACAAAATGAGGATTATGCGTTTGTCAAAGAAAAGAGACACGATGGAAAACTTGTATGTGGCATTGTTCGTCAACAGGACATCGAAGACTTTTTTTACAGAACCTTGCAATTCCAAGTTGATAAACATTGCCTATATCAAAAACTTCAACAGTGTTCAGAAAAGAAGAAGGTTACTTGAAGCCCACGAGGTGTCCCGAAAAGTAGTTTGCTCGCCTTATAGAAGAGGCTATGTCTTGCTGCCATAATTGCATGGTGTAGAAAAGAATCAACGGTAAATATGTATTTTCTGACCAATACGTATATATGTACATTGGACAGATTTTTTTTTAAAGTTTGAAATTTCAAAACGAATGGCACACAGAAAAGTTTGTTTTTAAAAAGAAGTTTTGAGTGTGATTAATCTGAGGCTTTTGTTTAACCCTTTGCAATCAGGAGTAAAATTACTTTTGAATAGTTTTGAAATAGAGTGTCAAAACATTTTATCAATAATTCAGTATCAATAAATCTTTAGATTATTTTAGGACTGAAAAAGTTAGTTTCAAGAGTCAAATAAGAGCCTAGATTAATCTATATATTGTAAAAAACATTTATTTTAATGTGATGTTTTGTCAACATTTTTGTTCATCCATATACAAATAACCAAAACCTGCATGATGCATCTGCATTGTTATTTTTATTCATATGAGTCACAAAAATTATAAATACATACAAACTACTTAACTGACATATCAAGTTTGTGTATGAAAAAACATCTACAGTGTACAAAGCATGGACATTATTGTTGTGTGTTTGTATTAAATGGAAAGTGTCGGTAAAGAGAAACTATTGAGATCATATAATATTGCTATATATATACTCGCAATGCTTCAATTAATTCACCAGTTGATTATTATTTTATTTTAATAGAATGTCTTGGATACGTGCTGTTTGGATAGAAGGAAACCAGGAGGAAGAAGGAGTAGTTCCTAGTAAATGGGTCAAGGGAAAGTTTTTGTATTGGCCTAATGGGATCAATGGAAATGAAAATGGGGAGAGAGCCAACAGATAAGTGGAGAAAAATTCAAGTTATAAAGAACAAGTGTCAATCAGGTATGCATTTATTCTTCTATACATGTATATGTAAATATATTAGTACTCGTTAAGTTCATTAAAGAATGTATGTGGCCAAATTTGCTGAAAAGAAAACTACTTTCTTTGAAATTTGAGAATTAAAAAAAAGCATAAAACTTATGGCAATACATGTACATTATGTAGGTTTTTTTTAATTTTGAACTGTTATCAGTACACTTAATTGAACATGAACACCGACAAATATAGTACTATAGCTATGTGAAATGTATATCTTTAAAAATGGTACTTATGGTTTTTCTCTTCCCTTTTATGCAGATAGCCGTACAGAGTGTGAGGAATATGACCTCACAACATCCTTGGAGACAGATGATGACTCGCAAAGAGACGGGAAAAGAGAGAGGAAAAAGAAAATCTTCAGAGATTTTGTTAATGGTAAATAACTTTATGACAAAGGAACATATATATATATAGAGCATCTCAGAAAATGAATCGGAATGATTTTACTTGATATTATATTATCAACATATTAAATAAATGGATTTTTTTTTATTGAAATATAATCCTTTTTGGTTTATGCAAATGTATATGTATAATCCTGCTTTGAATGAACTTTAACCAATGTTTTATATTTTATATATGAACACTGACTGGGTGTGTGGACATTTATTGGGGAGACATATGCCTGTGGTAGAAGCATATGATATTGATGAATCCACCTAATTTAGTAAAATCTCATATTTCTTTTCATTCAACTTAGATGAAAGTGATGACAAGCAGCCGGACCAGGATAAAACTTCACCTGCGATTACAGAACCTGTTGTTGGCAGCTCAGGTATTATATTTGATTAAATTGAGTTTTTGTAACACTTGCATAAAAAAAATTTCAAATCATAATTTCGGTTAAATCCTTCAGATAAGTCATGTGTTTTATTTTTCTTCCATGGCAATATACAATTTTGAAATATAAATGTTTCTGTTCTTTCAGGAAGCAAATCTTTGCCCATCCCACCAAGAAAACTTCCAGTGATGGAGAAGTCAAAATCATTAGAAAGAAGAGTGCATAGCAAGGACAGATTAAGTGAAATACCCAACAGATCCAACCAACAAAAGTCACCTGTTGTTCAGTCTAGGTCACGATCAAGGTCAAAGTCAAGTTCAGCAGATCTAGACTTGGAGGGGGCAAAGTCACGTAATAGGCGATTCAGGTCACATACTAGAAGTAGGTCAAGGTTATGGTCAAATGTAGAGAAGTCAGGGGCAGGAAGTAGGTCAAAATCAAGGTCAGTAGATTTAGAAAGATCACAGCCTAGGTCAAAATACGGTCATCAGAACAAGACGAATGCAGATCACAAGGGAGAGACATATCTCCGTGTAGGTCTGCTAGAAGATTTCAATCTAGGCCAAGGTCAAGGTCACGTACCATAAACAAGTTTATGACTCCAGTCATACAATCTTACAGAGATGTATCCAGGAATCAGCCAATGGCTTCTTTTAGATCTCCTAGATCCCAAAGCAGAGAAGAACGGTATTCCTATATAAGGTCAAGGTCAAGATCTCGATCAGTTATAGAAAGGAAGTCAAGGTCTCGATCAATTCGAGAAAGGAGGTCGAAGTCAAGGTCAAGGTCTCGATCAGTTCGAGAAAGGTCAATATCTCGATCAGTTCGAGAAAGGTCAATATCTCGATCAGTTCGAGAAAGGTCAATATCTCGATCAGTTCGAGAAAGGTCAATGTCTCGATCCGTTCGAGAAAGTAGGTCGAGATCAAGATCTCGATCAATTCGAGAAAGGAGGTCAAGATCAAGATCTGCTAGAGATAGATTTCACATCAGATCTGTTGGAGAATCACCATTGCCAACTCAACATACCAGCACTGGTAGGAGGAGTAATGCTGACAACAAACCCCAGACTTTCCCAATGCCCGAAGGAAGTGAGTTGATGTGTGTTTTTTTTCAATAAAAGGCATAGTGAATGTGTTATATTTGAGAGAGACCAGTAACATTTTATTACAGCTAAAATTGTTTTCCAAAATGGTCACTTTATTTAGTAAACAAGTTCAATAAATAATATAAATCTATATTTCATATGAAGGGATTTCTTTGTGTATTTTTTTGCAAAAAACTGAAAGCAGATTTGTTTTACTCCTTTGCACATCCACTGTTTTGAATGACAGCGAAATAATATAAGAATAAGAAAATACAAGACAACTTATTTTATAGTGTTTGTGTTGTCTCCTTTCATATATAATTGACTCATAATACTGTTTTATTGCCTCTTCCATAGGATTTCAGAAACGGATTATGTACCTGCTGACAGATATCAGGACAGAAATCCAAAAAATTGCTAATGGGTGTGGCTCCATGGCACCATCAGGAACAGAGGCAAACTTGCCATCAACAGCCACCTCGACAGAGAATCTGCATGATTTAGACAACAAACTGAAAACTCTGGAGGAAAAACAGAATCTGGTGAGATATGTTATTTTCTTGAAAAACAAGTATTATGTTATGATATATAATTTACATGTGCTTAGTTTTATTACATTTCAACTAAAATTAGGAATTTTATATCAGATTTATTTTTTCACATGTTTGTTGTTAAACATCTGCTTGTTTCTAAGAACACATTGTTTTTATCAGTTTTTATAAATTGACGGGAGTATTATGGGATGGCGCTGTCCTCCTGTCATAAACTCTTGTTTGTCCGGCAATCCCCTCCTACATTTTTCAGCTGATCTCTTTGAAACTTGGTATACATTATAATCATGATATGAAGTTGGGTCTCCATTAAAAGAATTTTGATTCAACGATTTTTGCAAAAGTTATTGCCCTTTCTTCAATTCAGTATTTGATTTTTTGTCTGGAGATTTTCTCCTACATTTTTTTATAGCATGTCAGCTGACCACTCTTAGAATGATGCAGATCTAATTTCAATGACAGAAAGTATATAACACTATATGGCATTCGACGGACGTATATTGTTCCGCCCCGCGGTACTCTTGTTATAATATGAGGTTATTGTTTTTTCTAGACTCGACATCTGGCAAATATCGGAGGACTACATTTGAAGGACAATATAAAAAAATCATGTGCAGGTAAGTTAGTTTGCAACTGTACCTTAAGTTATTTTTCAATATATAGTAAGAAAATCTTAGTAATTGTAGAATTGTATATTTTCGTTTACTTTCTGTATGTATAAAATAAAGTAAAAGTTGTAATAAACCTACATCAGATGTGCCGATATTTGGACAGTATCACGTTAAAATATTTCATGATATTTAAACCAGTGCATTAGTTCAGTAATTTTTGATTTCCAGGTTGATGACCAATGATGTTATGTCAGCCTTCAACATGAAGGGGAACAAGGGGAAACTTTCATTTGAAAGCTTGAATTTGTATTGAAGTTGTGAAAGGTAAGGCCAGTTTCATCACACTAGTCACTTGGCTTGCTCTGAGTCTAATGATTCAGTTTAAAAATTAATGTGGGAAATAGTAAATAAATGTATCATTTATGAGATGTATATCGCAAAACCATAAATTTACACCTTATAAACATTAGGAGTAAAACAAAACATTTTGAGAGTAGATAATGCGTTAGTTGTTACAAGTAATAAGGCAGAGTCACGTTCAATAAAATATTTTGTATTTTTTAATTGCAGAAAGTGCCCTAAAAACACCGACAGGGAAAGATGCCACAGAGCATGCTGTGGATATGGCTATCGCGTCTTGCTTAAAATATGCACCAGATAGACGCGGTGGAGGGGGGAGACCAAAATAAATAATAATATAAAGTACAGTTTGTGTTTTTTTGTTTATTTTGTATCTGTATTATTGCTTGGAATTCAGGAAATGTTTTTTTTGTGGATCAAACCTAGCTGTATGTGTGTGACTCAAATAAAAAGTGGAGAACTGGCTGAACTGCGTCTTGGTAAAAGGGGTGTCAAAATATAAAAAAAAAAATGATATTCACACTTGCCTGTACAAAATCCTGAGAAGATAATTAAATAAACAGCTACATGAAGGTCAGGCTTATTTTAGGTATGTAAGACGTTGCTTAGACGTCAGGTTGCTGACGTAAACCTGACGTCGGGACTCTGACGTCTATACAACGTCAGGTTTGACGTCTAAAAAACTTTCATTTTCAACCAAAATCTAACGTCAATCCAACGTCAGGGTCTGACGTTGATCCAACGTTTATCCAACGTCATTTGCCCACTGGGAGTATATACATACGGGTAATAGTAATTATTACATAATAAATACAGATTTTTTGTATATGCGATACGACACAATTGATTTAACACGAGTAATAGTACAGACATATGGGTAATTGTATACATATACGGATAATTGTATAGACATACAGGTAAAAGTGTAGACATACAGGTTTTCGTAAAGACATACGGGCAATATAATGGACATACGGTTAATATTATAGATATACGGGAAATAGTTTACACACAATGATTATAGTATAGACACACGGGTATTAGTATAGACATACAGGTAATAATATACACATACGGGAAATATAATAGACATACGAGTAAAAGTATAGAGGTAAGAGTAATAATAAAGACATACGGGTAGTATCATGGACATACGGGTAATAGTATAAATATATGGGAACAGTATTGACATACGGGTAATATTACAGACATAGGTGCTTTAGTATGGACATACGGGTAATTGTATAGACACAATGTTAATAGTATGGACATACGGGTAATAGTATAGACATACGGGTACTAGTATAGACATACGGGGAACAGAATAGAGATTCGGGAACAGTATATAAATACGGGTATTAGTCTAAACATACGGGGAAAGGTATAAACATACAGGTAATAGTATAGACACACAGGAATTAGTATAGACGTAATGGTAATTAGAAAGACATACGGTTAATGATATAGACATACGGGTAATATTATGGACATAAATGTAATAGTAAAGACATGCGGGCTATAGTATAGTCATACAGGGAACGGTATAGATGTGCGAGGAACAGTATAGACACACGGGTAACAGTATAGACATACGAGTAACAGTAAAGATAAACGGGGAACAATATACAGATACGGTAACAGTATATGCAAACGGGTAATAGTCTAGACATACGGGAACAGTTTAGACAGACGAGCAATAGTATAGACATACGGGTAATAGTAAAGACATACGGGTAACATTATAGATATGCGGGTAACAGTATATATATATATGCGGGTAACAGTATAGACATACGGGTAATAGTACATACATACGGTTTAGGTATAGTCATACAGGGAACGTTGTAGATATACGGGATCAGTATAGACAAGCGGTTAATAGTAAAGACAAACGGGAAACAGTATAAATATACGGGAAAAGTATATACATACGGGCAATAGTATAGACACACGGGTAATATTATAGACATAAGAGTAATAGTATAAATATAAGGGTAATAGTATGAATATACGGGTTATAGTATAGACACACGGTAAACAGTATATACTTACGGATAAAAGGATAGACATACGGGTAATAGTATAGACAAATGGGTGATAGTATTGACTTACGGGTATAAGTATATATATATGGGTAATAGTATAGACACACGGTACTAGTAAAGACACACGGGTAATAGTATAGACACACGGGTAATAGTATTGACTTACGGGTTCAAGTATATATATATATATGTGTAATAGTATAGACACACGGGTAATAGTATAGACATACGAGTAACAGTAAAGACAAACAGGAAACAGTATAAAGATACGGGAAAATGTATATACAGACGGGTAATAGTATAGACACACGGGTAATAGTATAGACTTACGGGTTCAAGTATATATATATGTGGGTAATAGTATAGACACACGGGTAATAGTATAGACATACGAGTAACAGTAAAGACAAACGGGAACCTGTATAAAGATACGGGAAAATGTATATACATACGGTAATGGTATAGACACACGGGTAATAGTATAGACTTACGGGTTCAAGTATATATATATTTGTATTTATGCAATGCATAAAGTAATTTATATTATCTGGTTAGTATATGATATTTTTATTTGTTATATTTTGTTGGTTCCGGATGGAGGATAACTTTCCGTTTTTGAAACTAGTCCATCCCTATAGAAGTAGTCACGTGATGTTTTGGTGTACTAAAGTCACGTGACCTGTGCAGAATATTTTTTCCATGCTGACATTTTGAAAAATCTCCTTAAAAATCAGCTTTTTCCCTACTTGGAAGAGTGCTGATCATCTGCTACAGAAGGGGTTTTCGCATAAGAGGCGAGGCTAGCTAATGGCAGGGGTATCCTCCCTCGGCTTTCGCCGTAAGTACTGTCAATTTAAACATTTCCTATGGAAACATCGGTGACGCTTAGCCCGCCAATTTGTTTTGTTTGTAAACAAACGCATGTAGGGAAGACTTGTCAAAGATGACGATTACTGCTATGCTGCTTGGTCATTCTTTCGTTAGACGGATTAAATCCTTTATGAACAGTTCGATAGATATTAGGGTGAAAGGAAATTTCAATTTATGTCGCACGGAGGTACGAGTGATATGTGAAGGTGAAGGATTCAGACCAGGGCAATAACGTTACCGTTAGTGCAAGACAATGACCCAGTTATAGTAATCTTACAGACAGCGTCAAACGATCTGTGTGGCCAGGAAAAATCGGTCGAGGTCATGTTTCGGCAGCTAGTGGAACTAGTTGTGACACTTCGTTACAAATATTTAGTGCGTCGTGTGATCGTCATGCAGGTGTTTCATAGGTCCCCCCCTTCACGACAAATTTGTTAGTAGGTGGACACTGTGTGGTTCAACGCCAGGGCAGATGAGTTGAACCGTCGACTCGACAGGTATATTCCGGGAAAGGACGGGATGAAGTTTTTCCGAATGACAGGATTTTGGTCGGCAGAAAGCAAACAGCGTGTGTATGACAAAGATGGGGTACACCTCAACGCGGAATGAAACCGTAAATACTATAATAACTTGAGGGGTACAATGATATCTGCATTGAGTCAGCTCCATGCTTAAGGTGGGTTTTTCAATCAATTGCACCATAATCATTACTTTGATACTGCTTGTATGCACATTCGGATTATGGAATCGATGGTAATAGGGACCCCCCCCCCGCCCCCACCCATGCTTGTGATTTGATCATGGGTTCATCAAGTACATGTTTATATTTAGTATAACACAGCATACAAAGCGGACATGGCGGTGTATATCACGTCGGTCATCTCATCTAAAGGTTGCGGGTTCGACTCACGGTCATGGTTTCCATTATTTTTTTTATTTTTTCTAGAGGAGTAATTTTATACAATGGTACAGCAGTCAATTCTTTTACTTTAATATTACACCGGTGGTAAATAATTGCACATTATATAGTAATATATGGTTACAATTTGACATATCAGAAACCTAGCTAGGTCAAATAATTATAAAGGTTTATATTATTTAGATATTATTGTAACGGTGTTACATAGCAGCAATATTGCATAATTATAACTGGATATTTCCCTGTAACGATTATGGGGGTACAGTTTTGCATTATGGTGGCCATGGTATCATTTATTATTATATTATGTTATGGTGCGGTGTCCGTCGTTAGTCCGTCTGTCCGTCCGCTCTGTCCGTCCGTCCGTCCGCACCGTCCGTCCGTCCGTCCATCTGTCCGGCGTCAACTTTTTACTTTAAACAACTTCTTCTCAATAACCAAAAGGCCCAGGGTACTGATATTAGGCCTGTAGCATGCTGTGATGAAGGGCTACAAAGTTTGTACAAACAAATGACCTTGACCCACTTTCAAGGTCACTGGGGTCAAATATGTTAAAATCTTCAAACAACTTCTTCTCAATAACCAAAAGGCCCAGGGTACTGATATTAGGCCTGTAGCATGCTGTGATGAAGGGCTACAAAGTTTGTGCAAACAAATGACCTTGACCCACTTTCAAGGTCACTGAGGTCAAATATGTTAAAATCTTCAAACAACTTCTTCTCAATAACCAAAAGGCCCAGTGTACTGATATTGGGCCTGTAGCATGCAGGAATGAAGGGCTATCAAGTTTGTTGAAATAAATGACCTTGACCAACTTTCAAGGTCACAGGGGTTGAAATATGTTAAAATCTTCAAACAACTTCTTCTCAATAACCAAAAGGCCTAGGGTACTGATATAGGGCCTGTAGCATGCTGGGATGAAGGGCTACCGAGTTTGTTCAAATGAATGACCTTGACCCACTTTCAAGGTCACTGG
>NW_018479980.1:198566-203874 GCF_002113885.1 Mizuhopecten yessoensis | reverse complement strand
CTTGACCAACTTTCAAGGTCACAGGGTCAAATGTCGTAAAATCTTCAAGCGACTTCTTTTCAATAAGCAAAAGGGCCAGGGTACTGAAATTGGGCCTGTAGTATGCTGGGATGAAAGACTACCATGTTAGTTCAAATGAATGACCTTGATCCACTTTCAACCTAATGTCCTTGTTCAACAATCAAGGTCAGAGGCGTCATATGTTTAAATCTTTTAATAGGTTCTTATGAAATCTTAAGATTACAAGTGTTAGATTAATAACAGGTGAGCGATGCAGGCCCATTGGGCCTCTTGTATTTGAATGTAACGGTGTTGAATATATCATTTATAATGGATTGTAACGATGTAACAGTGCTACAGTGTTGCATTATGGTGGTATCATTTATATTTGAATGTAACTGTGTTGCAGATATCCTTTCTATTGGATGGTAACAGTGTTACAGTGCAACGGTTTTGCATTATGGTGGTATCATTAATATTTGAAGGTAAAGGTGTTGCATATCTCATTTATATTGGATTGTAACGGTGTTTTAGCTGTGCTACAGTATTGCATTATGATGATATCATTTATATCTGAGTGTAACGGTGTTCCAGTGCACTGGTGTTTGCATTATGGTGGTATCATTTATAGGTAAATGCAACGGTGTTGCATTATGGTGGTATCATTTATATTTGATTGTAACGGTGTTACAGTGCAAAGGTGTTGCATTATGGTAGTATAATTTGTATTTGATTGTTACAGTGTTACAGTGCATTATGGTGGTATCATTTATATTTGATTGTAACGGTGTTACAGTGCAACGGTGTTGCATTATGGTGGTATAATTTGTATTTGATTGTAACGGTGTTACAGTGCAACAGTGTTGCATTATGTTGGTATATTTTATATTTGATTGTAATGTTGTTACAGTGCAACGGTGTTGCATTATAGTGGTATCATTTATATGTGAATATTACAGTGTTACAGTGCAACAGTGTTGCATTATGGTGGTATCATTTATAGGAAAGTGCAACGGTGTTGCATTATGGTGGAGTCATTTATATATTTGATTGTAGCAGTGTTACAGTGCAACGGTGTTGCATTATGGTGGTATAATTTGTATTTGATTGTAATGGTGTTACAGTGCAACGTTGTTGCGTTATGGTGGTATCATTTGTATTTGATTGTAATGGTGTTGCATTATGGTGGTATCATTTGTATTTGATTGTAACGGTGTTGCATTATGATGGTATCATTTGTATTTGATTGTAACGGTGTTGCATTATGGTGGTATCATTTATATTTGATTGTAACGGTGTTACAGTGCAACGGTGTTGCATTATGGTGGTATCATTTGTATTTGATGGTAACGGTGTTGCATTATGGTGGTATCATTTGTATTTGATTGTAACGGTGTTAAAGTGCAACGGTGTTGCATACTTTGGTTTATCAGTTAACTGATCATAAATATACAGAGATTATTGTACAATATTTACAGATGGTGAAGACAACGCTGCCAAAAAAGTTGAGTCAGACAACTATGCTTTCACCCAACAAAGTGACAAGAAAGAAAGAGACTGGTAACAAAAGGAAACGGAGGTGAAGGGTTTCCCCATCACCTACATCCTCATGATCAAGTTCAGATGAGGATGATAGCACAGATTCCAGCAGCAGCAGTAGTTACAGTGACTCTGTCTCTGAAAGTGATTCTGATAATGAGCTAAATCCCTGTTCTCCTTGTCTATTGTCATGTCCAATCGCTAGTCAAGTAGATGCAAAAATCAAAAACAAAATATGGCAAAACATATATGTTGATTTTGCAAAATTGTTGCCAAGCCAAAAGTTACGCAATGGAAACACTGCATTTCGAATTCAGCTTCGGAGTGCTGGCCGGTCACAATTTCGGGTCACCAAGACCATACAAAGGCCAGCACTTAATACAATTGAGCAATGGACAACTGCTTTCATGTCGCCATTTATTAAAAAAAAAAAAATCCTAAAGAAATCCCACTGGTGTTAAAACATGGGGAAGTAGTTCGCGACATGGCGGCTCGGAGAACAGGTACAACATGGCTGGATTATGACCAGTAAGTTAGAATGGATGGAGAGGTCAGGTCAATACCTTGGGGGGTTTTCCATACTGAGAATTGGGTAATGGCAAACACTCCAAAGCAGCATAGCCATCACCAGAATGATCAGCCCTTTCGGGACCTACCCGGGGAGTTCAGAGCAAAGCATAGACACATACCCATCGGTCATTGCTTCGTGTTGCACATTAGAGGGAAGTGTACAGTACAATCCTGTCCATTCCAACACACATGTTTTCAGTGTGGCCAGTCCCATTCAGTACTCAACTGCGCACCAGGCAGCACATTCGGGAAAAACAACGTTAACCCCTACCACAAACATCAAACCAAAAACCAGCAGGCATCAAAACAAAACTAGTGTCCCCACCAAACTTGTTACACCAGTGCAGGTAGACATTCTAAAGCTATTTCTAAAAGGTTATACGATAAAGAGCTTTCAGAAGTGTTGGTAGCTGGGTTTTCAGAGGTTTTTCGCATTAGTTTTGAAAGGCCTCAACAATTTCGAGTCAGTCGTAATTTAGTTTCCGCTTTTCAGAATGAGGAACTGGTATCACAAAACTTGAACAAGGAAATTTCATCGTGGAAAATAGTGGGTCCTTTCCATAACCCACCTTTTCAGTTCATGCAATGTTCCCCAATTGGTTTATTACCCAAAAAAAGAACAAGGGAGGGGAATACGGAATAATTCTCCACTTGTCTTATCCAGAGGGATCCTCTGTTAATGATTACATCCCTGACGAATGTTGTTCAGTATCATATGATACGGTAGACGATGCGGTGAGTCTCATTAAAAAACTAGGTCAAGGTTGTTTGCTAGCTAAAACAGATATAGCTTCAGCATTTAGGATCGTTCCTATACATCTGTTGGAGCATAACCTGCTAGGAATATATTTTTAGGGATTATACTTTTATGATAAATGTTTGCCCATGGGTTGCTCAATTTCCTGTTCTATTTTTGAAAAAGTCAGTACAGCTCTCCAATGGATTGAATGCATACAAATGTATGTACAAGAAAATCCATATTCTTGGATGAGACCTGGTAGGATTCTGCTGAACTCCAAATGTATACAGATCCATCTGTATCGTTAGGCTATGGGGCAGTATATATTCGGAATATACTGGTTTTATGGAAAATGGTTTGAGTGTGGGTAATTAGAACAACATAGTATAACTCTTAAAGAGTTGTTCCCAATAATCTTGGCCATGGAGATGTGGGGAAAAAAGTTATCGAACAAATGCATTTTGTTTCATTCGAATAACAAAACTGTCTTCAAAGTATCATTCCATTATGTTCCTGGTTAGGAGATTGATTTGGTGTGTATGCAACACAACGTTATGTTCAAAGCTGAACACAATCCTGGTAGGCTAAACGTTTTACCTGATTTGCTATCACGTTTACAGGTAGAACGGTTCAGGGCACTAGCCAAAGGCATGGAAAAGTTACCTACCTGGGTCCCATACCAGTTGCTACATATTTGAAAGCAAAATTTATGTTTTGAAATCATGCCTGTTAGACTGTCTGAGACAGCATACTGTTAGGTGGTGTCAGGTTGGACAAGGTTGACATGTTAAGGGTCTGGATAGCCATTACCCAATGCTCAAAATTATGAACACTAATAACTGTTTATAGCGTCATTGGAAGTGACTGTCTGAGGCAGCACGGAACATTGTTGCAACACATTGTATTCAATTTAAATGTACATTTAAGAATGAAATTGTGAATTAACTGTCTGAGGCGGTATAAAGCATTTCATTGTGTTAATGTCATGCACAGCATTATATGTGATGGACAAAGTTGATCCTAATTTGTTGTGTCTTTCCGAAGGTAAAATATGTAACATTGCTCAGTATTCTCAAAGTTCAAGGGTGACAATTGGCCTGGAAAACTTGATGAATGACTGTCTGAGGCAGCACGAAACAAGTTTATCTGGTAATGAGTAAAATTGTTACAGGTATTATTATTTTTCCTTCATTTTTCCTATACTTATGTAGGCATTTAAAAGACATGTTATTTATATATACATATACATACATCCATGTACTTTTTGTTTAACATATAGAGTGTGACATGGTTAACATATATATTATATTGTGACTTGACTGTCTGAGGCAGCATGAAGCAGTATGATACATTTATAACACTTATCAGATAAAGATGTCTGCTGGTAGCAGACTTAAACAACATGGAGAAATGTTTTTTCTGATAGCTTGGTTAACGTTGGAATCATAACAAGGCAAGTTTCTGTCTGTGACAGCTGCCAGTAACTGTCAGAAATGCTAATAAGCATATGGTGCCATGTCTTTTTCTGATTGTTTAATATATCTTATATGCTTTTGTAAATAGTGAAACAATATTTTGCATGGTGCGATATTGGTATATCATAACATACACAAGTTTCTCTGGAGTGGGGTACTTGAACAGAAATATGGTAATATTTAAGTTCAAGTTTGTGGCGTTTATTTTGAAGCCAGACCCATCTTTTTTGGTTCTTTGTACACCTTATTATAAAAATCAGCACAAAGATGTATACATATGTTCGATTTTTGGCATTTAGAATAAATGCTCATTTTCGACAATTTAAGTGTTTGTTATTTTATCGACAAAAAACATAGCAGAGTATAACCTGTGTGTGCTGTTGGGTTTAATGCAGACTAAACACGATATTATAATTTTATTTATGCAATGCATAAAGTAATTTATATTATCTGTTTAGTATATGATATTTTTATTTGTTATATTTTGTTGGTTCCGGATGGAGGATAACTTTCCGTTTTTAGCTAAGGCGTTAGCCGGCAGCTATTGGTATTACTTTAGTTAATGAGCTCAGATATTCATAAATGTCGATTTCACACAGACGGCCTCTAGCGGTAGTCACTGGTACTAAATTGAATCATATACCGGACCTACTGTCTTTATTATGCGTAACTTTGGACTCAAATGCACTTGAATGGCTTGTAAATATCATTACTTTTCTTTATAGAACATATGATCTTATCACAACGTCGTATTCTTATTGAAAATGCACCCTGTTTATCTCAATCGGGAACTGCTACTTGAATGTAGGTCATGCATGCTACACGCAACTTCCGGTAAAAATACTTCAGTTAATGAGCTCAGATATTCATAAACGAGACATAACGTCACCTTCTAGTAATACTAAACAAACTGCAAATAAAATCCATTACCACGGACTCAAGTTCACTCAAACGTCATTGGATATAATCTTATTCTTAGTTAGAA
>NW_018479980.1:171294-198339 GCF_002113885.1 Mizuhopecten yessoensis | reverse complement strand
CATGTTATAAACATTGTATTATTAGATTCATTGTGATGTTGGCTTTCATTGAAGTTTCAATTGTTATACTACTTGATGTTTTGGAAACTTAAACAAGTATAGTAGTTCTAAATATTATGAAATGACAGAAACATTAGGCCAAACAAATTACTTGTGTTTCTACTATCAGAAAAAAATAGGGTAGGTATGTATTAGCTAGGCATTTTATTGTTAATTTGAAAAATATCTTTACTGCGCTAATATAGAGCAGGAGTTCTGACTTTAACAGTGCATATAAAAACTTAAGGGTATTGTAGAACACAAATCTGAGATAAGTCTGGTTAACCACACTGGTGTCGAACACACCAATAAGTATAGTGTGTATAATATATCATAGTTTATACACATCATATTACTATTAGTGTGTCCAGTATCTGTGGGGTTAGCATAAACTCAATATTTGTTTTAAACTTTTAATTGGCCTTATATACTGATCATGTATAGGTCAGACAGGGGTTGGTTTCCAATTCGGAAACTAGACCTGTTAAAACAGTTATCATTTGTAATTTAGAGATTAAATATTTCTAAGCAGAAAAAAATGAACTATAAATATTTTTCAACCTTTTCTGAGTTGAACAATTTTAGAGTATCTTCTGTCTGAAATCTGAACATAACTTGTTTTATGATAAATGTGTAAAACAATTCCTCATACTGGGGTAAAGTTTTTCTATATATAGTCCCAAAAACTACAGATAAAATCCTTGAGCACGTACAAGATACAAAAATATATATTTTACGTCCATTTTGCAAAACATACAACATAAGCTACAAAGACAAAACATGAGTATAATAACAGAGACCAAAATATTACAACATGGAAAAATAAAATAAAAACATGTAAGTACTTGTAGTATACTGTAAGCTCAGAAAAAGAGTTTATCACTTGGAAAGCACTTAATAGGCACATTGAACACGGTAAGCACATCAGCACATGGTAATTTAAGCTCATTTAGAACATTTGCATACAGCACATAAAAAACAAAACCATAACATGGAAAGCTTATTAGCACATAGTAGGCACATTTGCACATTGTAAGCAAAATAAAGGAGTGCAATGGACATCTCCATGTTTCCTGGTTAATTTCTTCTTTATGGAAACAACCAGGGGAGAGTGATGTTCTGCTTCATCTTTTGTATTAATGAAAACCGTGAATATCTAAGTGCGTGTGTTTAAACTAATTTTGTTTTGTTTTTACTGGTACCTTTTTATGTACACATGTTTTACCACCTAAGGAATTAGATGTCTTAAGCCCCCATATGATGTGCTGTTATAAGTTGAATTTAATGTACATTTTGTTTATATTTAGTTCTGCTACCAAAGAGATTGACTTATTGAAATGTTTTTGAAACATTTTAATGAACTCCTCAGCTTTAATGCCTTATTTCTCACTATACAAGCTCATATTGCTATGCCTCCTATTTGTTTGAATATCATCTCTAAACATTATTGCTGGTGCAGAAATTATATGGTAACTATGTTCTATTTTAGGGGGGGAAAGCAATCAATATTACAACAGACAGGGATGGTTATTGATGGGAGAAAGGAGGATGAGAAATAGGAACTGTACCAACTCTCTCATACCTTTGAGGACTTCATGAACTTTTTCAAAAGGCTGCAAGAACTATACCAACAGTGACATGACATTTTGAAATCTGTCAGTTACTTTATAGAGGAGGAACCTCTGACTAAATCATTTTCTCTCAGACACATGAAAGCCGAGTCCACAGATCCTTCCATCAGCGAATAGTTCAAATGTAGTTCAAATGCTTTCCTCGCAAACTTTTCCTTAATGGAGAAGTCAGTGATCTTTACTTGGAACAGATTGAATCTGTGAATATTGATGCTGAAAGCCTGATGAATGTGATTGAACAGCCCCTACTTGATGCTGAAACCCTGATGAATGTGATTGAACACCCACTACTGACTAAGGGCACAAATGTTGGAAACAACGTTTGTTTTGATCAATATAACACTATGGGTGGTGGGAGCAAATTGGAAAAAAAATTAAAAGTATGTTTTTAAAGATAGAAATACTGGTCATGGCTTCCTTTTAGTTTTTGTCCAATGAATTAAAAGTCAACGCAAATGTTAAGTAGTAAAAGAAATGTAAGATCCCTGGTATACATTGTACTTTTAACAATGCTTATGATCAATATCAATAAAATAAAATAAAAGTTATAATATGTAACTTGATATTTGTTAACTTCGCTCGATTTTACTGTGTCCAACATTTGATATTAAATCTTGTGTGATATATGAGAGGGATAGCACACAAGATTGTATCAATGTCAATGAAAGCAATTATTTCTTAAGTTTTCAACCATATTTCTTGAAACTTCATTTCTAAATTTCATACATCAATTGTTCAAGACAGTTTTAAGGTCAATTTCATTCAGTCAAGGTGAAGGCTACAGCTTCACAACCTGTTCATGTACATGTGACAGAGAAATTGTCAGTGCATTCCTAACTAAGTATTCAAACCAAATTTTATAAACCTTGATCCATCATTCTCAACATTAAATCATGCACTACCTGTTTGCATATACACAAGCAACCTCAACTTTCAATAAGTCCTGTTGTCAACATTTGTTGCACAATGCTATCAGTTCTGAAACCAACAATCATGACAACTGTAATAACATAGTATGTGTTCTAGCTGGTACATTTGCAGTACTCTTTTGAAATGTATTTGAAATTAATATGTGCATCTTATTTCAAATGCTAGCCTATGAAGATGATAAAGCTGAACATATGCTATAAAGTTGTTGTTTTCTTTGTGAAGAATTTATGCAATGGAAATAGAGGGAAAATAATGTAACTCTCCTAATCTTGTGTGTGTGTGTGAGTATGTATGTTTATATTTTGTTTATCTTATTCAATATTGAAACATACAACAATGTATCATATTGAATTAGAGTGCTTTTTATATTATTTGTTCATGGGAACACAGATTCAAAATAGTTCCATTTTTCATAAGAAGAGACCTTTTCACTGCAGTGAATATGTAAAACACTTTATTTAAAAGTTTTTCAAAATTATTGAGAGACTTGTAAATTTATGGGTAGCAGTAATCCACTTGCTTATCCACAATTTAGTTTCGGCAAGTAAACATCCTTATAAATATTGTTCTGTAACAATATACACTGACTGATGCAAAATTGAAACTTGAACAAAATTCACACGTATTAAAAAGCATGCCAACCCTGGTCGATGTGCACACTTTACAAGATAACTTGCTTGAATATATATTGATCAATATACAAACTTAGACGATAAGTTCAAAGTTGAGTGAAATCCATGCCTAATTAATTAGCATACTGTACTCTGATTGGTCAATGGTTTTATGCCAAGTAACTTTGTTAGATAAGGCAAGGGTTGATATCTTATTCAACAACAAAGGCAAAGTTCAAAGATGTTCACAATCTGTGCATAATCTATTCAATGGTTTAAAATAATCAGGTATTGGTCAAAGGGGTAAATGCCAGTTTCAGTTTTTAATGTTCTATGAAATACATTGTATGGACAAAGGGAAGCAATTCCAAATTCCTATGCAAATTAATTATCCAAAGGTTTAAAATGATATATTCTAGAGGAAACTTGGTACCACTCTTCTGACAAACCTATAAAGATATACTGTACACACAAGAAGAATAACTTCACAGTGGTACACTTTTACATAAAACTTTGATTCATAACAAATTAACAGTAAATCCTTCTGTACAATATGATGGGAACTTCGTCTTTATTTTGTTCTCCATTCCAAAAATAATATATATATCTTTTGCCTTAGCTTTCAGGACTTTCAGTACTTTGATTGAAACTAGTCCATCCCTATAGATGTAGTCACGTGATGTTTTGGTGTACTAAAGTCACGTGACCTGTGCAGAATATTTTTCCATGCCGACATTTTGAAAAATCTCCTTAAAAATCAGTAACCCTCCTCCTCCCCTATTTTGTATCCACCTTTTTGTACTATTGTGTAAAAATGTAATTGTTGCACATCTTTGGTTTAAATTTTGTTCCATTTGTTGTACATCTTTTAATTACAAATGGTGCGTTTATTTTGAAGCAAGCCCCATCTTTTTTGGTTCTTCGTACACCTTATTATAAAAATCAACACAAAGATGTATACATATGTTCGATTTCTGGCATTTAGAATAAATGCTCATTTTCGACAATTTAAGTGTTTGTTATTTTATCGACAAAAACATAGCAGAGTATAACCTGTGTGTGCTGTTGGGTTTAATGCAGACTAAACACGATAATATAAATGGGAAATAGTATAGACATACGAGTAACAGTAAAGACAAACGGGAAACAGTATAAAGGTACGGGAAAAGTATATACATACGGGTTATAGTATTGACACACGGGTAACATTATAGACATAAGGGTAATAGTATAAATATGAAGGTAATAGTATGACTATACGGGTTATGGTATAGCCATACGTGTTATAGCTATAGTATAGACTCACGGTCAACAGTATAGACTTACGGGTAAAAGGATAGACATACGGGTAATAGTAAAGACAAATGGGTGTTAGTATTGACTTACGGATACAAGTATATATTTATGGGTAATAGTATAGACACACGGGTAATATTATAGACACACGGATAATAGTATTGGCAAACGGGTAATATTATAGATATAAGAGAATAGTATGGATATACGGATTATAGTATAGACATATGCGTGATAATTTAAACAGATATGTAACAATATATACATACGGGCAATAGTATAGACACACGGGTTATAGTTTAGACACACGGGTAATAGTATAGACATACGGGTAATTTTATAGACATACGGGTTTTTGTGTAGACATACGGGTTTTCGTATAGACATCCGGGTTATAGTTTAGACATACGGGTTTTTTGTATACACATACGGGCTATAGTATAACCATACGGGTTTTAGTATAGTCATACAGGAAACGGTATAGACATACGGGAACTATTATAGCGAATTGGAACAGTGTAAAGATACGGTTATAGTATAGTCATACGGGTCATAGTATATACATACGGGTAAAAGTATATGCATTCGGGTAATAGTATCAACATACGGGCAATAGTATAGACACATCGGTAATAGTATAAACACACGGGCAATATTATAGACAAACGGGTCATAGTATAGACATACGGGTAATAGTATACGCATACGGGTAATATTACATACATACGGGTAATAGATAGAAATCCAAGTTACATAATAGACATACGTGTAATAGTATATACATATGTGTAACAGTAATTACATACGAACAATAGTATAGACATACGGGTTATATTAGTGGCATACGGGTAATGAAATAGAAATACGGGTAATAGTATAAATATAGGGAAGCAGTATAGACATACGGTAACAATATATACATAAGGGTAATAGTATAGACATACGGGTAATAGTATAGACACACGGGTAACTGTACAGACATACATGTAATAACATAGACAAAATGGTAATATTTTTGATATACGGGTTATAGTTTAGACATACGGGTTATAGTTTAGACATACGGGTTATAGTTTAGACATACGGGTTTTGTATAGACATACGGGTAATATTATAGACATACCAGTTATATTATAGACACACAGGTAAAAGTAGAGACACACGTGTATTATTATAGACATACGGGCAATAGTTTAGACATACGGGTTATGATATAGACATACAGATAATAGTATAGATATGCATAACACCGTATAGAATTATGGGTAACAGTATGAATATATGGGAAGCAGTATAGACATACGGGTAATAGTACAGACATTCGGGTAATTATTTAGATATACAAATGTACGGGTAATTGTATAGACAAACGGGTATTAGTATGGACATAAGGGTAATAGTACAGACATTCTGGTTATAGTAAAGACATTGGGGTAATAGTATAGACTTACAGGTAATGGTATAGACATTCTGGTTATATTAAAGGCATTTCGGGTAATAGTACAGACATTCGGGTAATTGTATAGACAAACTGATATTAGTATAGACACACGGTTTATAGTATAGACACACGGATAATAGTACAGAAATACGGGTAATAGTATAGACATACGTGTAACAGTAGAAACACTACGGGTAATAGTATAAATATATGAGAAGCAGTATATACATACGGGTAATAGTATAAATATATGGGAAGCATGTATATACATACGGGTAATAGTACACACATTCGGGTCATTGTATAGATATACGTGTAATAGTATTAACACACGGGTAACACTATATACATACGGATAATAGTTCAGACATACAATGTATGGGTAATAGTACAGACATACTAGATATAGTTGAGACATACAGGTTATAGTTTAGACATACGGCTATTTGTATGGACATACATGGAGAGTATATACATATGGGTAATAGTTAAGAAATACGGGGAACAGTATAGAGATACAGGAACAATAAAACAAACTGGTAATAGTATAGACACACCGGTTATAGTATAGACATACAGATTACAGTATATGCATACGGGTAAAAGAATAGACACACGGGTAATATTTTATATATAGTATAGACACACGTGTATTAATATAGACATACGGGCAATAGTATACGCATACGGGTAATGGTATGCATACGCATAACACAGTATATATATATACAGGTAACAGTATAATTATATGGGAAGCACTATAGACATACGGGTAATAGTTCAGACATTTGGGTAATTGTATAGACATACGGGTAATATTATACATATACATATAACTGTATAGACATACGGGTAATAGTACAAACATTCGGATACAAGATGATATCGCGACCAGTGGAACTCTTCAAATAGGAGGGGATTAAACTGTACTCGAAGGGGCAACGGACAACATGGCAGCGCAAAAACATTCAGATACGAATTTCCACGAACTTCCATGTAATGAATTGGGTAATATTTTAAAGTCAAAAGAGATTACCTACTCCAAATAAGAAAATTGGGGAGCTAGTACACCTATGATAGCAAGCAGACATGTTAAATTGGCCAGATATTGAAAAAGAGGACGAAGCTAAAGCGTCATAGCTGTGACGACCGACAGTGGCGTATCGTGTGTTACCTTTCATCATGATCATCATCTTCCATTAAGTGACAGATATCCTTGCTGGAGTGCAATTGTCACTGTGAGAGGTTCCTAGAGGTGGCAGTCAAAAACCTATTTTTTATGGTATTTTCGTATATGATAAAACTATTTACAAAAAGTATACATGAAATATAGAGGAAAAGGGTTGAAGCCTGCAATTGCTGATAAAAATCAATTCATATCAGGCGATTGGGCGATGTCTGTGGGTATAGAGTTCAAGGTGATAATAGTACGGGGGAAAATGAATATTTGTATTGATTTGATGCCATTGTGATCTGATGAAATTTGCGAGCCCTCCTTGTTCTCCTGTCCCCTTGAGTAAGGTACTCGGCTGTTGAAATAGCGATGTGCCCGTTTACGATCTTGTACATCAAGGTTAGCCTGGATTTTGCTATACGTTGTGCTAAAGATTCCCAATTCAGTGATTGGATCATGGTTGTCACACAGCCGGGATATCTAGACCTGTAGTCGTTGTGTACATATCGAGCAGCTCGACGTTAGCAGCATAGAATTATCTGCAGTGTACGGGTCCCAGCAAGTCGACGCATACTCAATAGTAGGTCTGACAAGGGTGGTGTAAGTCTGTTCCTTTACCTTTTTTGTGCAGGATGACATATTGCGTCGTAAAAAGCCTAGGGTCTTATTTACGGTAGAGTTGGTGTGACTATTCTATTCCAACTCAGGTCAGAGGTGATAGTGACTCCGAGATATCTACTGGCAGGAACGTTTTGAAGTGATTCATTGTGCAACGTAGAGTTGTTCTTAATGTGCACTTTGTTTTTTGTGACATTTATAATGCAGCATTTACTGGCATTGAAGTTCATTTTCCATGTGTCCTCCCATGCCTGTAGATTGTCAAGGTCGGTTTGTAGAGCGTTGCAGTCATCAGGTGTTTTGATGTCTGTGTAGAGGAGACAGTCATCTGCACATAGCTTGATCTTACATTTCATTGAATCTACGATGTCATTAATATAGACTAGAAATAACAGAGGACCAATCACCGTCCCATCGGGCACCCCAGATAGTACAGGGGCCCTCTCGGACTTAACACCATTTAGTAAAACAAGCTGATCACGAGATTGTAAAAATGATCTCATCCAGGAGAGGGTGTTGTTTCTTATACCATAAGAGTTTAGCTTGGTCACGAGTCGTTCAAAGGGGACTTTATCAAACGCTTTAAAAAAATCTAAAAGGGCTATGTCTGTTTAGGTTCTACTTTCTATATTTCAACAGAGGTCATCAACGGTAAGTATCAATTGGGATTCAGTGGAGTGTTTGGATCTAAAGCCGTGTTGGTATTTAGTCAGGATATCAAATTGGGCCAGGTGGGTCATGACGTTACTATGTATAATATGTTCAAGTAGTTTGCAGGTGATGCTTGTGAGCGATACTGGGCGGTAGTAGGAAGCAGTCTGTTTGTCTCCTTTTTTTAAAAACAGGGACAATATGGGCTTCGCGCCAGTCCTTCGGCACTTCACCGGAGTCTAGTGAAATTTGGAAAAGTTTGGTGAGGGGCGGGTTAATTTCAAGTGCAATGTCCTTCAGGACCCTTGCCGGTATGCTGTCTGGTCCAGTGGCTTTTTCGATATTAGTTTGCTTTAATAATTTAAGAATACCCTTTTCAGTAACTGTGATTTTTGGCATCGAGTCAAATTGTCTGTCAGGGAGATTTGGCATGTGCGAGGTGTTATCGCGGGTATAAACAGAATGAAATTGTTGGTTGAGAATATGGGCTTTTGTAGGGTCATCTGATTATGTGATACCATCTGATGGGTATCGTATTGGGGGGATGCTGGATGAGTCAACTTTCTTGCTCTTTATTAAGCTCCAGAACTTTTTTGGATTTTCTATGGCCTGTGGACTTATAATTTCCCTCATGTATTTGTTCTGGGATTTCCTGGTTTCTTTTTGCATGTGGGCTTTGATGGATCTGTATCTATCCCAGTCCCTAGTTGTCCTGGATTTTAATGCTTTATTGTAGGCCCTACGTTTTTGTCTAGAAAGTTTGTTGATGTTATTGTTGGCCAATGGGTTGGTAAATTTTGACCTAGTGAGCTTGCTGGGGACATGCTTGTTAATTGCTGCTAGGATGGTTTGTTTGAAAATGTTCAAGACTTGGTTAATGTCTAAGTTTTCTGTAATTATATTATTTAGGCCATTTTGTATGTCAATAAGCATTTGGTTGATATTTGCTTTGCTCCAGAGTAGAATTGTTCTTCTGGGCTGTTTCTTGGGTGGGTTTGAAACTTTATTGTCGATATCATGACGATTTCATGATCAGATACCCCTGGTATTGGCTTACATTTGTTCACTAGTGATGGCATGTTTGTTAGGAACAAGTCTAGGGTGTTGTTCAGTCGTGTTGGAAAAATGACTACTTGTTCTAGTGATAGGTCATTGAAGAGCGACAGAAACTACTCATTCAGGACCTTGGGGTAGTTGTTACTGTTGATGCGGCCTTCTGGCCATGAGATGAAACTAAGATTGAAATCTCCTTCCAACCAGAATTGGTAATTAGGATGGTTGTTAACTAGGGTGGAGATTTCATCTATCGAGTCCTGGATGTAATTTGGACTTGGCCTATTTGGTGGTCTATAGTAAGCAGCTATGATGATTGGTGTTTGCTTATTGAGTTGTATTTTGGCTGCGACTAGCTCTACTTTGTCGCTTTTATATGCAAGAGTAGCGTTCAGTTGCGTTTTTACAGCAACCATGACACCTCCACTTCGAGATTTTGTTCTGTCATTGCGGAACAGCTCATACTCGGAGGGAAAGACTCCAAGGTCCTCAATGTCTGGTTTGAGCCATGTTTCAGACCCAATGAATATATCAGGTTGGGATGACTCTATAAGAAGCATAGTATCGTGGCGTTTTGCCTTGACACTTTGAAAATTAACGACAAGCGTTCTTAGTGAATGGGTCGATTTAATTAGGTTTGGTTGTTTCTTTGTCTTGGATTTTGCAGGGATTGGAGAAGATGTTGCTCTTGGTGAGAGAGCTTGGATATTTTCAAAACTCACTTTGAGAGCGAATTGGAAGAACTGGATACAGGGCGATGAGCATCATTCTCGTTAATCGAGAAGTCCTGATCATGTGTTGTTGATGTTCTTAAACACGATGGCATTGTAGACGATGTTACAGAGTATAGACACATGGGTTATAGCATAGACACACGGTTAAAAGTATAGACACACGGGTACATATAATAGTATAGACATACATGTAATGGTATAGACTTAATGTTAACAGTATAGACTTAAGGGTAAAATTATAGACATACATGTAATAGGATATACATACGGGTAATGGTATAGACTTAATGTTAACAGTGTAGAGATACATGTAATAGTATAGACACACGGGTAATAGTATAGACTTACATAACACAGTATAGATATACGGGTAACATTATAAATATATGGGAAGCAGTATAGACATACGGGTAATAGTATAAACATACGGATAACAATATATACATACGGGTTATATTACAGATATACGGGTTTTGTATATACATACGGGTTATAGTTTAGACATACGGGTTTTAGTATATTCGCACAGTGAACGGTATAGATATACGGGAAGCCTTAAAGACATGCGGATACTAGTATAGACACACGGGTAATAGTCCAGACATACTGGGAACAGTATAAACATACGGGTAATAGTTTAGACACACGGGCAATAGTATAGAGATTCGGGTAATAATATAGACATACGGGTAATTGTATTGACATACGGGTAATCGTATTGACATACGGGTAAAAGTATAGACATACGGGGAACAGTTAAGACATAAAGGTAAAAGTAAAGATACCTGTCCCAAATGCGTTGAACCAAAGAATCACTGCTGTGATCATCATCTTCGACATTTGCCGAGACGCAAACATCTGAAACAAAAACCGTAAACATTATTAAAATATGTCCCTGATACATTGTTAGCGACCATTCAAACCATTTTTACCACCTATATGACCCATTTTACTTTGTCATTATGGCTATGTCATAAATATGGTATGGCATACGTGTAATAAAATCTAGAGGTTTTGCGATTGGTCAAAACCGTGCGAACATATTCCTACGCCTCTACAGGTACTACTTGTATCAAATAATTATTTTTATAAAAATTGTGAACTACTTTGCACTGCGCGGAACGACAACGCTATGATCGGAATACTTTGGTTTTGACCTATACAGAGTTATCTGATAACACACAATTGTGTTAGATTTGTTTTTTAAACAATTAACGTTATGTGATAAATAGAATCTTACATTCGTGTCCATTTCATTTTGAATTTATCAAAATTATTACAATAAAATCATTAAACTCGTTTGATAAATTTAGTATGACATGGACACTAATGCAAGATCCTTTATATTTTCCATGACCCATGATAAGGGAAAAGTTAGCATGAGGAGTAGAAATAACGTATATGAATTAGATCAACAAACTATGAACACCGATAAAGGTTCCATATGCCGGTAATATTCTCTAGATTTGTTAACGGTAAGTCGATGTCACTCCCGACTATTTACACAGCAAAATTATTTCGGAAAATGCAAATATGTATCAATCTATTTAAGAATTGTTTCGGCGACATATTAATAAACTATGTCGACGTCTCCTCTCCTCAGATGATGTCGACATATTTTCCATTCTTACTATTATGTTCGTATCTTACATGTAGCGTTTTAAGGAATTTTAAGTATCATTTCTTGTGCAACATCTCACTCCTGCCTTTATAGAGAACAGCCATTAACTTCTTTAGTGATTTCATGAAATCAGCTATAAACCGTCTGCTGTCTTAAGCACTACTATTACTTCGTTCGGGATACAATCTATGTTTATTAGATATAGACTATGAACCTTGACATAGTATCCAACACGTGATCGTACGTCAGTAGTAAGCCATTGTAAGCATATGCACATTTAAATTTTGTCTCCTATATCCTATTTAAGTGATTTTAAACATTTCAAATGAAGTGATATTGATTCACGCAAACAATGATATAATCTATTACATGTGCCACTTAGTACACATTTTAATTCACTGGCAGCTGTTATATTGCTTTTCTCGTCATGATCAGAATCTACAAATTAGTGTTCATTCATCATAGGTTACTAAGTTTAATAATTTGATTCATTTTCGATCAATGTTCATTTTTATTTTTCAAGTAACGAGGGTAATTACTGTTCAATATATAAATGATTACGTAAAATGATTACTTGGTCGTAGTATGCAGTAGAATTTGATTTGATTATTCATGCTATAACTGTATTATTTATGTTTCGATATGTGGTTATTATAGTCTGGTATGGCGTTATGCAATGTAGTCGATTTATGTAATTATATAACGGGTCTATTGAATGTCAAATCTATCGCATCTAAAGAGAAAAAACGGATTGTTTGTGTGCCGAGCGAATATTAAGGTAGAGTGTTCAGTATGTGTATCCGATGCTTGTCGTGGTCGTGTAAAATACAATAGGAACCAATCAAATTCAATGAAATCTTTACAACAATTGTAAAAGAATATCTCTGAATATTTAGAAAGACACAAAAGTGTGTTGAATTACAACGCTTTAGCTGTTACACAGAGCTATGCCCCTCATTCGGTATTTCGGCCTGACGTTGAGTGTTTGATGTGTTGCTAAAACGGTGAACATGGTAAATTGCTAGCCACTTCCTAACGACTCGGATAGGGGGAATTTCTCTTTAGCTCCTTTAGTAGAGTGTAAGACTAGTAAGCCAGAGGTACCGGGTTCGACTCCTGTCGGACTTTAAAGTTAGTTTTACAATACATGTATCTTTACGATGTAAATAGTAAATACAGTTCAAATATATCTTCTTCTTATTTTAGCTGTTGTACGTTTTGGTATCTCTGCACAGTGGATAACATCGTTTCTGGTGTTTAAAAAAAAGAATCGGTGAACTCACAAATCGAATTTATTTAAACTTTGATTGATAATACCCGAAATGGAAATGTATTTCCTTATGCAAGCAAACATTTTTTTTGCTACAATACACAATAAAGTCTTGCAAAGTTGAACGATTTAATGATTTTTTTCAGTCTACGCTGTACCCTGTACCGCTGCACCCCTTCACCCCGTACCCTGTACCCCGTAAACTGTGTTTTTACAGCACAATACATTCGATACGATATGGTTCTTGATACACATATCTGATTTAAGATTAAACAGTATATGTTTTCGGGATTTTATACATATGTCATAGCTTTACGATATAAATAGTAAATACTGTTCAAGTATATCTTTGTTCGAACTGTTTTACGTATTTCCTATCGCTGCAAATTAAAGCCACCTCCCTTATGTGGTCAGTCTGTGGTCCGCCTGATATAAAAAAAATAAATAAAATACAATGGACCTGAAATAAGCGGCCACACCTGTCTAATGTGGTTAGCGGTCACAAAAATCTGGCCCGAGACGTTTTCTCCACATGTATTCAGCGATCATTTTGTCCAGAAATTGACATCAAGAAGATCACAATATATTTACAAGAACACATCTCAATAGAGCAAAGCTAATTACAATGTGTAATTAAAAATTAAAAACCATAGGTAAGGTTTGGCACGTGGAATTGAAGAAGAAAATAACAAGAAGATGAAAGTTTTGTGTAATGATGAAACACTTGTTTATTTGCTGTATTTAAAATGCGATAATCAGTTAATTTTATCAAGTGTGTTTACACTGTTTACACGGAGTCACTTGCAGCGTGATATATTTGTTATGATTTGTACAGACGGTAGCCTAATTGGTCAGCGACGGATTTGATTGGTGGCTGTAAACCCATTCATAAAAATGTCAGCGTAATGAGTGTGTGTGCACGTATTTGTATGTGTGTAAATGGGGGAATGTTTACCTTGAAACAGCTTCAGGGCCCATGATGTGTTTTGTTTTGTTGACTCGCTTTGGTTGGCGTCTTGGTATATTTTTTGCTAGTTAGCATCAATTGTTTTAAATCTCTTTTTAGTATCTGTATCGGGCTCCTCTTGCACATGAACTGTCTCATCTTTGACTTCAGGGAAAGTAGTAGTAGTAGCCCCGATATTATCTGCTAATTGCAATATTTTTTCCAAATTGTCTGCCGTCATGGAAGTAATCACTTCCAATATCGGAGTTTCCGGAGGGGAGATATCCATGTCGGATTGTGTTATTTGTCTTTCCATGTGTTGAATGTCGCTCAGAGTCACTTCGGAGGCCGCTATCAGGTCAGTTATTGACGAATCACTCCAATTAACTTCTTCTTGGTCAGTATTAGGTGTTGCTGGTAGATGTATACCAAAAGTGCCATGATTGATAGGTTCATTTAACATTTCCTCGTCAGTGTATTCCAATATTGCCATCTTTTCTAAAAGCCGACGACAAACTCGGTCGCTGACGTCACGTGGTTGATTTACTTGTTTTCTATATTTATTTTTTTATTTGTTTTATTCCCATTGTTTCATACCATTTCATAACATTCTATTTCTATTTTCTACTGTTTTTGTATTTTTCCTTTTTATTTATAGTGTACTTTTTAAAATTCTCATTGAAACGCGAGTCATTTCGCCCATAAAAGTAGTTCTGGCAAACAAATTGTGTATCACTACACTGACCAAATCCCCGTTTTAGTTCATTGGGAAATATGTTACAATGGGACCAGTAGAGTTATCTAAGCACTATGCAGTGCAAATGTAAATATTGTCAAATATACTGCATCTACAGAGAAACGCTAAAATTAAATATTTGTGTGCTGAGCGAGTATCAAGGTATAGAGTTCGGTATAATTATCCGATGCCTTTCGTTTTCGATGTACCCTGCACCCTGCACCCCGTACCCTGTACCCCTTACCCTGTACCATGTACACCGTAATCTGTATTTTCACAGCACAATACATTCGATACGATATGTGTCTTGATACACATATCTGACTTTAAAGTTAGTTTCACAATACATGTAGCTTTACGATGTAAATTGTAAATACTGTTCAAATATATCTTTTCTCTTTTTAGCTGTTGTACGTTTTTGTATTACTGCACAGTGGATAACATCGTTTTTGGTGTTTAAAAAAAGAATCGGTGAACTTACAAATCGAATTTATTTAAACTTTGATTGATAATACCCGAAATGAAAGTGTATTCCCTTATACAAGCAAACATTTTTTTTTGCTACAAAACACAACAAAGTCTTGCGAAGCTGAACGGTTTAATGAATTGTTTCAGTCTACGCTGTACCCTGTACCCCTCACCCCGTACCCCGAACCCTCTACCCCTTCACCCCGTACCCTGTACCCCGTACCCCCGTACCCCGGTAAACTGTATTTTCACTGCACAATACATTCGATACGATATGCATCTTGATACACATATCTGATTTAAGATTAGTATATGTTTTCGGGATTTTATACATATGTCATAGCTTTACGATGTAAATAGTAAATACTGTTCAAGTATATCTTTGTTCGAACTGTTTTACGTATCACTGCAGAGTTGATAAAATCGTTTCGGACATATTTAAAAAGAATAGGTGAAGAATTTATTGAAGAATTGATGGATACTATATTTGTAAGTGATCCTATGCAGACAAATTAAAGTCACCTCCCTTATGTGGTCAGTCTGTCGTCCGCCCGATATAAAAACATTTTACAATGAACCTGAAATAAGCAGCCACACCTGTCACATGTATTCAGCGGTCATTTTGTCCAGAAATTGACACCAAGAAGATCACAATATATTAACAGGAACACATCTCAATAGAGCAAAGCTAATTACAATGTGTAAATAAAAATTGGAAACCATAGGTAAGGTTTGACACGTGGACTTGACAGCGATTTTCAGCTTACTAATTGGGGCAGGTCCTACCGACCCATCAACAATGTTTTACAAACAAAACAATTAATCCCACCTTGTGTACTCAATCAGCTTGTGATTTTCAAAACAAGTATGATCTTTTGTAGTACCTATACATTTGTATCTAAAGCTACTCAGGACTAATATGTTATTTGATAAAAAAACTTGCCGCTATATTGCATGCGGAAAACAGATCTGCTTCCGATCTGATATTATAGTCCTGTCCTTTGAAGATTACAAAGGAGAGACGCCCGACTCCAAAGCCTGTCAACTTTTACCGTTACGTCACCGCGAGATTCTGTTGATTTACATCAAAGGACCGAACTAATATTCTTGTCTCATCAACAAGGTGGCGCACACGGGGCCTTCAATTTTGCTATGACATATTACAGGGGTGCACAGAGCGAAAGTGAGCGTAAACCCCTGGATACATAAACAAATGATTGCGTACCCTCTGAAACCTTTATGTAAAAAAAACTGAAGTTCCCCATCACAGAGATCACTCCGCTCGCTCAGAAAGAAAAACAACAACACCGAAGATAATCCCTGCGTCTGGTGGCGGGAAAAACAATTGCTTCTCAGCAGGATAGGTGGTACATTTAAGACATGCATAATATCATTTTCTTCATTAATTATCTCGAGCGCTCGACTTATTATTTCGGGCGCTTTACTTAAACTTTACCTATGAATCGCTTCATAATAGTATTGTATTGAAATCGTGATAGCTGAGCAGATGTACGAAAACGTAAATGGACCTCTCCTTGTTTTGATATCCAAGATATAGATGGTCAATATACTTTTTGACGCAAAAGGAAAGGGACTGGTCGTACTTGTACCGAATGTCTGTTAGTTCTATTATTTGAAACCTGGTGGTTTGTGGGACTTAATACTATTTCTTCTTTTTATTCCCAAACATTTATGATTGATTTACCATATTTTCCCTCCTTGTTGCATCTCAGTCTTGAATATTTTGTAGAATATTTGATGAATCTATTTGTTTATGATAAACTTGTTTTCATGAGAGGAAATTGATAAATTGTAAAAACTTTTATTAAATTCATTTATATTCTGACATGCATTAAAATTTATTAAAATTTTGAAAAAAACCATTGACACAATGCCCCTTTCCGACTATAGAAAGGAATTCATGTTTAGATACAAAAAGTATATAATGCCAAATATTAAAAAATGTCCAAAAAGGATGAATACTAATCATCAGTGACTAAAATGATCCAAAAGTGCTTAATACGTACTGATATATAACGCATAGGTGGAATTTGGATATGATTTGGATATCATGACCCATCTCCATGACTTTCAATAGTCTAAGTAAATTCACACGGGTGTCAGACCTGTCCCGACCTGAAAGAATCTATTCAAGTTGATCGGGATTGTGATTTTAATATCCATGATTAATGTCTTGAAAAATAAATCTTATCCGGTTGTATATTGTGGTAAGTTTTTCAACCGAATGAAATAAAGGTTATATCTAATTAGATTTTGGTGGGCATTGATGTTCAAGTTCAAAGGTCAAAGGTCACATTTACCAACCATTTCCTGATCGAGAAGTTAGATATAAATTTGTGAGCCACTGCTTACTAGTACATGGTTTTTAATCGAACTGAAAGAACATAATCGTACGATAACTTAAAAAGTTATGAGCTGTTTCGGACTTTGTTGGTCAGTCTACAAAATGATAAAACAGTCGTAATTGTCCATGTATCATATTCTCTTCTCAACTCGTGTCCACTTCGTCATATCGCAGCTTTGTCTAGATCTCTGAGTTTGTGAAACGTTAAAAATAAGTCTGTTACGTTTAGTCAATCTAACCAATTGTATTCATTGACAAAAAACCAACGTCCATGCGCAACGAAACCAGAAGGTCAGAATACAGCGTCGAGGCCCGGGATATGACATCGAGGAAGCAAGAATACGACGTCAAGGGAGAAAGATAGTGTTGCTCGGTTGCCATCGTATTGGGGCGTTGTTGCTTTACAGGTCGAGAGAGGTCGATTACGAGGTTTGTTATTTTGCACTAGCTGGCAGTCATACAGAAGGGAACATGGTCGAAATTTGTACCACAATGTGAAATGAAAGCCTATGTAATACTGTTCTCCTGAGTAATCATATATTAAAATGATAGGTTCCCTGGCGGAGTATTTTACGTTGTTATTGAAATAAAAAATACTGTCGAATACTGACACCTTCATTGCAGTCGAAGTCTTAAACAAACTTTTGTCTAGGATGATTTGATCACGAATAATTGATGTTTTTGACAGAAATGAAGGGTAACCCACATTTGTAATGTGACAGTAGAGTAGCAGGATGGTGTTGAGCATCAGTTGAAAACGGAAAGTTTTTGTCTTTTTTTTTCGTTTTGACTGATTATCGAGTTATATCCTCAAATCGTCGATGGGTTCTGGAGGTATACATTTCACATACTGAAATAGTATCTACCCAAGTCGTATTGTCCGTTGCAAGTTAGAAGTATTCCCCATAAAACTTAGATCGTTCCTGCCTGATGTGATACATTTAATATGACCCCCTTTTGATTTGATTATCATATCATATATATTTACCATCGTATGGCATTGCTACTATATAATCCTACCAAATGCAGTTGGCATGAATGCCATAGACCGATTGTTGAATTCCTCATTATTATGACGTCATAATTGTTACGTTGGGTACCATTGACCCCCCTGGATGATTGCTGTTCTATTAATTGAAGAAGCATACACGATACATGCATTATTTGAACTAAATGCTAAATAATCATTAGTGTAATTGAATTTTCTATGAGATGAAAAGATTCTTAAAATGGTAAATATAAGTATTGAACCGCTTTCAATTGGCATTCATGGGCAGTATGAATTCCAACCGTACAAAGGCAAATCCAACATGAAGCGCTAGCGCGCTTCATTGAATTTGCCTTTGTCCAGATGGCATTCATATTGCCTATGAAGGCCAACTGAAAGCGGTTCAATACTTAAATAAAGCACAACATTCTTTTCCTCTAAAGAACGTAAGAACGTAATTGGAGTTAGAAGAGAAGGGTAACATATTACATTCGCGGTGATAGTTGAAACACTGATTAAGGTCAATATGTTAGTGCGGCTTTCAAACGTCATATTATGACGTCATTATAATATGACGTCAACATTGTATGCATAGAGATATTAACGTTTTCTCAAGACATCAGACTAAATTCCAAATATTTAATTAAAACACCAATTCGCATTATAAAAATAATATTACCCTCGTACAGATTTTAGAAAATTAATATGAATGAAGTTTCGAAATATATTATGTATCCGTTTGCGGTGTTCTTATTCGTGCGCAAAATCATAATCTGTTATGTACAATGTAGATAGGTTGGATGGAGAGATAATAAGTCGAGCGTCTGACATAATAAGTCGAGCGCACGAGATAATTAATGTAGACAATAATAGTGTGCATGTCCTAAATGTACCCCCGTACTACGGGATATCCATCCCGATATCTCTAAAAACAATCAATGAGTGTAATATTCTTTGTGATCGGAACTCAATGCAACCTTCACAAATACATATAGACATACATGTATGTGACATAACATATAATTTACAACGATTGAGTGACTACATTGCAATTAAAAAAATCAAAACACTTAAATTCGCACTGGCATTCGGGGTTTCGATTTCATTTGATGAGATTATAAAAAAACAAAACAATTATTGGCTATCGATAAAGCTAAATCGTGGACGCATCCAGCGCACTGAAACCGACATAACAGGAAAGTAATAAATCTGTGCAGATACCTTATTACCAAAAATCACTTTGAAAATATCTCAGTTTTTGGTCTGGACACAAACTTGTACAGCTTAATGTATATGACACCAGTAAAATACTATATAACAAAAGAATTACTCAGGGAGACAGATCATAAAGCTTCCCAGTTTAAACCTGTAGGTAGATATGTTAGAAGTGAAATAGCTTGAAACAGAGACACATTCACAGCAAATTTGTTATGAACTTTTAAATACTATGATATTTATATTTCGGTTGCATATATATAATGATTACGAATGACATTGAATTTTACTTACTGAAAAAGGAACAATTTCTAACTCAGATATTAAAGTGCATACTAAACGCTAAAATTAAAAATACACTTTTAAATTTTGTTATTCAGTAATTTTTAAACCAGGTGACACTCTCCATATCATCACTATCTTCTGTATACATGCAGCATGTCTCAAATGCTGTAATATGTAGCGGTTCATATATAAACCATACCTTATCGTGTCACACAGCCCATACACCATAAATCGTGTATATGTCATACCTTACACGTGTCACACAGACCATACACCATTAATACATGTATATGTCATACCTTACACCTGGCATACAGCCTATATACCATACATATATGTATATGTCATACCTTGCACGTGTGACACAGCCCATATGCCGACATACATGAAGCATTCAAAATCTCTGCTTAGTGTATGAATATGTCGTAAAACGTACTGCTTGAGTAGATAACCTATCCTTTTCCAAGGCAATATCACGCGTGAAACAAATAACTAATTTGGTCTGCTCACCAATGTGTTTTTTCTAGTTTCGGGTTAGTATGTCATCAGTATAACTCTAGATACGGAAAGTAACAAGTCAACTTCAGTTTTGAATATTGCAGGTAGGAAAAAAGAGCGACAGTTAGCGGCACGGTACCTTTAATGTTCAACATTTCCCATGAAAGATGCTTCAGTCACCCTCAACTTCATTTACCTGAAAGGTTATATGCAAATACTAAACTTGAAGATCCGAACCTGTGTACGTGTATGTAACCTCATTATATTGAATTGATACATAAACTATTAAAATGGTGCATTACGAGGTTAACGTAGTAGGTAATAAGGTATTAAAGCTTACAACTTTGTAAGAAATAGTTCACAGGGTTTGTAACATATCAATCTCTTTAGCGACCCAAATGAATGTTACGAAATGACATTTTAATTAAAGTTCATTCAATTACCAAGGTCATGTAGAGCCTAAGGGGAAAATGACAGCCTACCGCACAATCGGGAACCGTCGGCACTTTCCGTAAACGAGAAAATACCTCGGGAGTAAATAGGTGGCCACCATATTTGTTATCTCATTACCATATCGGGACCTACATTGCGACTAGACCCACTTTGTAAACAAAGATGGCTGCCCCCATGAACTAGCATGTGGATATCACGATTCGGTGTGAAAGGGATGAATTCTAAGTAAATCATTAGCGTTTATGAGTTTGAGATGTGCGTGTGTTTATTGAATTTTTGTACTGTATGTATCTGATGTACTGTTTTGATATAGATGGCATTATATGTAATTAGCTCAAGGAGTTATGTTGGTAATCACACAGCTGTTTGAAATTCTGAATGTTTATAAACAATAATGATATATGATATCTATAACCACTGACTTAGATCCTTGCTATAACAGAGGTAGTATTGCATCTATTTTTAAAGTTCTTACTCTGTGTTTTATATAAATGTAGTGTTGTTAAACGCTTTATTGTCAGAGTTTCAAACACGTATAATCTGATCATAATACTCATAAGTCAGGCCAAACGGTATGTTTCCTAGCCCATTATATTTTGACTGCTGGTAGGGTAATTATCAAAACATTATTTTTTTACAAACATTTTAAGTCCTTATCATGAACAATTTAGATAAATGTATGTAATTTGTAGGAAAATTTAAGTTTAACCATTTTTAAAGTATCAGTATTTTCTTGGAATGCACAGATTCTGAATTAGTGTAATCTACAAAATGGATTTAGATAAATCCAATTTCTTATTTTGGCTACAAAATAGTTCAGGTAAGGAGCTCGATGATTTTACTAGGTAGGTGAAAGGGACTATCTAAGTCTGTGGCCTTATCATGGATTTACGTTATTGTTCGTAAACGAGAAAATACCTCGGGAGTAACTAGGTGGCCGCCATATTTGTTATCTCATTACCATATCGGGACCTACATTGCGACTAGACTCACTTTGTAAACAAAGATGGCTGCCCCCATGAGCTAGCATGTGGATATCACGATTCGGTGTGAAAGGGATGGATTCTGAGTAAATCATTAGCGTTTATGAGTTTGAGATGTGCGTGTGTTTATCGAATTTTTGTACTGTATTTATCTGATGTACTGTATTGATATAGATGGCATTATATGTAATTAGCTCATGGAGTTATGTTGGTAATCACACAGCTGTTTGAAATTCTGAATGTTTATAAACGATAGTGATATATGGTATCTATAACCACGGACTTAGATCCTTGCTATAACAGAGGTAGTACTGGATCTATTTTTATAGTTCGTACTCTGTGTTTTATATACATGTTTTGTTGTTAAACACTTATAATCTGATCATAATACTCATAAGTCAGGCCAAAAAGTATGTTTCCTAGCCCATTATATTTTGACTGCTGGTAGGGTAATTATCAAAATATTTCTTTTTTACAAACATTTTAAGTCCTTATCATGAACAATTTAGATAAATGTATGTAATTTGTAGGAACATTTAAGTTTAAACATTTTTAAAATATCAGTATTTTCTTGGAATGCACAGATTCTGAATAAGTGTAATCTACTAAATGGATTTAGATAAATCCAATTTCTTATTTTGGGTAAAAAATATTTCAGGTAAGGAGCTCGATGATTTTACTAGGTAGCTGAAAGGGACTATCTAAGTCTGTGGGCTTATCATGGATTTACGTTATTGTTCATAGCAAAACCACAAGTTATTTTGATCGAAGCTAATATAATAGTCATGCAGTTATCAGCTCTGAATTCAATTTGGGGACATTTGAAATTACATATTGTCTTTTAGCTCCATTTTGAACCACAACTAAATCACAAAACAAATAAGTTAGCCAAAGACACGCAGAAAAGAGGAAATGCAATTTCACTTAGTTAATAAAATAAAGAGACATAACAGTTATATATATGCATAAGATGACTTTTTGAAAGTTTAGGGAAATGGCAAAGTATTCTAAAATATATTGATGGGAATATTCTAGCTACCAAGTTAATACATGAAATTGAATATAACATTTGTTTGATATATGTTTTTTTTAAATCTTGGATGATTTTGCTAAAGAAAAATTATCATTAGTGGGAAATCCAAAACATTGGTAGATAAACAGGATCCTCCACATTTTTACTATCCTAATTACATACCTTTTAACCTGAGCTGGAAACATTATACAGTATGAATTACTTAGTAAAAATAACACAATTTGAACAAGCAGGAACAAGATTCAAAAATCAGTTAAACATATACAGTTAACTGATGGATCTTATTCCCCAATTATGAATTTCACCTTTGTCCTCAATGTGGCCTTGACCTTGGATGTAAAGACCCAGTTTAGGAAAGCATCACTGCTTATTCCTCTTATATAAATACCTTAGGTATCACATAGCTATATCTTTAGCAAGTCAGTAGTTATGACACAGACTTTTTCGAATGAGTGGACTGATGGACAAGCAACGACTATATATATGGTCCCCGAATTTCGTGTAGCATGAAAAGTAGGACACTAGTTTTCAGTTTAGTGATGAGCCATGGAAAAATATTTATAGAATGCCATTGCAGATGTCTTAAAATACTAAGCTACAATGGTTACAGTATAGACTGTTTTATTAACATGCTAGTAATGAACCCAATACATTTGTTCAATTTGACTCATTCAAATTTTGAAATTTCGTTAATTTTACATACCAGTACAAGTAGAATGAATCACTGCTTTTCAGGGAAAATAGGATATGACTGCGAAAAAGATATGTAAAACACTGTAAAGAATTTACTTAAATTCAAAATTACATATATAGGGCAGGTTAAGTTGAATGTCCATATTGTAACAAATGACAAACTAAAACTGAGAACATAGAGCATGTAATATGTTAATATTGAAAAATACAGAATTTACCAAGAATAAAGTTTTTTTAGATGCTTTATTAACCCCACTTCCTTTATAAACAAAACATAGATTTATTTCTGGTCAATACATTTAAATGAAACAAAAACTGACAACACAAGTATTCCAATTCATACAAAATGCATTTTATACAACTAGATTCTACAAATCTAAACTAATTTATCAATAAATATTCTGACGAAAACAAAAATAACTTTTATTATATGATATCTTGTACAGTACAGAATCAGAAAAATAACACATACGTGTACATGTATGACATTTATCAAAATGAATGGGAAAAATGACAAATTATCTCTTTAGTCTCACTTTGCTGAAAACTTGTAAGAATATGAACAGAAACATTTGGTATTTGTGATCAACTACTCATACTTAAGCTAACTGACATGTGAACTATTGACAACATTCTCTTTTGTCTTTGTCTGGTAGTTTTAGATATAATTTATACTGGTATACTGAATTTCAATATGTAATGAATCCTATCGCACAGTCCTGTCTGTCTTTCACTGTCAGTCTTTCTGTCCGCTTCTCCTTGTTAATAACATGTTTAGGTGTCTATGCACATCTGTTGTGTGTGCGCTTGTCCATATATATTTACCTTGCTCTCTCTCTCTTTAGGTCACCTGAGCCAAAGGCTCAAGTCTCGCTTGGGGAGGGGGTACAATTTACTACAGTTTATATAGGTATATTTTGTCCATCCTCTAAAAGAAATTATTCAAACTTGTTTGGAATAGTTATGATGAAATTGAAATCAAATAGTATCAGAAAGTAATTATAATAAGGTCCTGGCCTACCCCAGGGGTTGGCCAAAGAGGAAAATTGGCTAAAGATGTTATATTTCTCACTAGCAAAATAATTTATTTTAATAGTTTTTAAAGTTCTTTTCCTTTGGTGACATGACAAATATTATATTTCACTTTTTTAAATGCTGATTTCCTCTTTACATCTAAACAATGAAATTAAACTACCTATAATATAATTCAAGTGACTGTTTAGGGCCTTAACTTGGGCCTCTTGTTTCCCTCATTAAACCCCCCTCCAAACCATCTTTATAAATGTTCTTTCTATGAAACAATGACAAAAGGATAAAATGTACAAAATCTTTTGAAAACTTAAACAAAAGACATTCTGTATATTTTGAATGATCGCATCTTTTTAGAGAGGGGNGGGGGCTGGATATAATTTTAATTCCTTTTGTATAAAACAAGAAATCCTTCCTTTTTGGAATAGTATCACACTTGTCCATGTTGATGTGCAGGTTTGAATGTGTTAACTATTCTTGTGAAAATATTAAAATATTACCAGTGAAAAACCTAATATGATAAATCCCTTGATATGATTTCAGATTCTATCATTGTCAAGGGAGGATAAAGATATTATTTACTGTGGCTCCGACTATGCAGGAAAAAATTGTGAGGATGGTACAACTATAAAACCTCAGTGCATTCCATCAGGTGACAGTGCTGATAAAAAAACAAGATCATTGTGGATTAAAAAAATCCAACTTGTGCAACGAGATACTCCTATTGGCTCAAACTCTAGACTTCGCAATTTACATTTTGAAAATAATATATGCAAGGTATCTGCCTACACCAAGGGTAATAGTCATTCTGAATTTGAGAACACTGAAATCATTCCCTGTGAGGCTACATCATGTGTATCTACTACTATTAGTTCCTTGTCTTAAAAGGAGAGTTCTGAAACACACACATACTGGTTATCCAAATTATGCAACATTTTTACTGTTTTTTACTACTTTTTGTAAGTATGGTGCAGAATAGTTGAATTACTTGGAAGGGGAAAAAAGAACTCCACTACCTGCAAAAGACAGAAAATATTTCCACTCAAAAATTGTGAAACCTGGGAAGAAAAGGAGCCTATGCCCAATTGATGAGTGTTGTGTTTGAAGTTGAAGCATGGTCTTTGGCAAAGATTTCTTGCAGATTTATTAAGTGTGTCTGTTATGAGTTTCTCGAATCATTAAAACATGGATTAATTTTATGTTTGATCACATGCAGTCACTTATCCCATGGCCATCAAGAGAACAAATTTTAAGCAATTTGCCTAAATATTTTACAACAGTGACTCATAGTTATAGATGCAACAGAATTCTTCTGCGAGAAACCAGGAAACATGGAGGCTTAATTTCTTACATTGAGTGAATACAAACACCATAACACTTATACAGGTTTAATTTGAGTTGCACCCAATGGTCTAGTAACATTTGTGTAAAGGATTTGGGGTTGGGCATGTATCAGTTAGCAGACATATTGTGGAAAAAAGATGATGACCTTTTCTGACCAAAGTTAGAACTTTGAGATGTTAGTCTTGCAGACAAAGGCTTCACTGTTGGAGATTTACTTGCTATATATATAGGTCTAAATATGCCACCATTTGAATGATCTAGTTGTCAGATGAGTGTACAGAGTCAACAAATAGCTGCTCCGAGGATTGTTGTTGAAATGAAACTGGAGCAAATCAAGAACTTCAAGATATAGCAATCCTTGCTACCACTTACTGAAGTTCATTTAGCTGAACAAATAATTATGATATGTTGTGCCATGACAAATTTGTACAAGCTCTTACTGAAGTGAATTATACCGTCTGCAATGTCCTGTCCTTAAGATTACTTCATATTAGAGGATCATGTGTAAAATGTACATATAAATATACTGTACAGCTATGAAACCAGTGCACTACTGTAATTATTTTGTTCAACAAAAATCACTTGAATATTTAAAATGGACAGAGTTTCAGTTGACCGTTGACATTTAGTAATTTCAAATATTTTTTTCCCTAGTCAAACACATTCTAAATAGACATATCTTTGCAAACTTTAGAGTCAAAGCTCATTGTTGGGTCTACTGATGTCGTAGATGGCTCAGATATACAATGTTAAATTAATTGTATATCAGTACATGTAAACATGTACAGTTGCATTCCATTAGACCGTGTAAAGTAGATATAACAATGTTGACTTATGTATGATTTTTGTAATAGGTTTTGGGATGTTAAAATTTCAAAACGCTTGATGGTTGTATTGTCTGTTTCAACAACTATTGGTAAAACTAATATGTATGTTTTTT
>NW_018479980.1:137852-170634 GCF_002113885.1 Mizuhopecten yessoensis | reverse complement strand
CTAGGCCCTGGAGTAGAGGGATTCATTTCCCAAGTCGGTGTTTAGACGGTTAACTTACAGGACAGGGATTCGTTACAAATGTCTGAAATACATGCTACTGATATGAATAACAACACAAAGTGTATGTGTGCTATGACCCATGTCAGTACAGCATGATATATGTGTATTTCAGACATTTGTAACGAACCCCTGTGGTTACTGTACAGCAGGAGATTCTCTCGAAAAAAATGTTGACAAAGGTAACAAAACGATTACATGTCTGCTAATACAAAGCGAATATATGCAACACAACACATTTAACCATTTACACACAAACACCTACATGATGATAATACATAGACGTTAATAGTCACGCAATATTCAGATTGTTTACATTGGAACGGTGCGTACGAGCTCAAACCGGAGCTACCATTGACATACAGCGCCAATGTTTATTAGCTATAGCGGCCAATTAAAAGGGACGTACTACGGTGGGCTACCATTTAGAGAAGCTTTTTTTGTATAACCTTGTTACAAAACTCTTCATGATTCTATGGTTTGATACTCCTTATGAACAATTCATGTAGAAAAATTGACAAGAGACGATGTTTTCTTGGCGTTTTAAATAAGTAATGGAGAAATCATTTACTGTACAGCCGTACGTTATTGCTAACAAAAAGATATTTCCAGCTGAGGAGAGGGTAACTTCTCGCTTTTTCGCCTAACCTCTCTGAACACATTATATGCATCTATTTTGAATCAAAACCATCTTCCAACAGCATCTATAACATCGTTATAAATGAGTGATCTATTTTACGTTTAAACCCATTGATATCGTACTTTCTGCGGTTTGAAATTCTCCCTGCAGCACCATCATTGCGTGCATGTAGTTAAATCCAAACGTGAACAGAAATATCTGATAAGAGGTATATATTATGATATTTATAAATTCAAGAATGACTGACACTGTATTGTCGGTCGACAGCGTATACGTAGTGCTGCACATGTTTACCTTTCACTGAAAGGCCCGGCTATTGCCACTTTTTCGGTCGTAGCTTTTATCACCGGCTTTTCAAATAGATGAAACTGACCACACTGGACGTTTGCTTTAGGTCATGTCATTATCAACTACGTAAACTTTCATTAGGAGATAAATATTTTCAGTATCTACTTGATTTTCAGGTAAAAACTTACTTAACTAAATTGTCCCTTAAAGTTTTCGTTGATTACCTATTGGGAGGTATACCGGTCTAAAATCATGTATTGTGAAACTTATTTTTTCAAGCAGATATTTTTATTAAAATGCATATCGTGTCGAGTGTATGGTGCTGTGACAGTACGGGGTACGGGGTACAGGGTACAGGGTAGACTGAAACAATTCATTAAATCGTTCAGCAAGACTTTGTTGTGTATTGTAAACAAAACAGTTTGTTTGCTTGCATTAGGAAATACACTTTCATTTCAGGTATTATCAATCAAAGTTTAAATAAATTCGATTTGTAAGTTCACCGATTCTTTTATTAATCACCAGAAACGATGATATCCACTGTGCAGTGATACAAAAACGTACAACAGCTAAAAAACCCAACAACAATTGAACTGTATTTACTATTTACATCATAAAGCTACATGTATTGTGAAACTAACTTTAAAGTCAGATATGTGTATCAAGATATATATCGTATCGAATGCATTGTGCTGTGAAAGTACAGTTTACAGGGTAAAGGGTACAGGGTACAGCGTAGACTGAAACAATTCATTAAATCGTTCAGCTTCGCAAGACTATGTTGTGTATTGTAGCAAAATAATATGTTTGCTTGCATGAGGAAATACACTTTCATTTCGGGTATTATCAATCAACGTTTAAATAAAGTCGATTTGTGAGTTCACCGATTCTTTTTTTAAACACCAGAAACGATGTTATCCACTGTGCAGTGATCGTATCGATGTATTGTGCTGTGAAAATACAGTTTACGGGGTACAGGGTACAGGGTACAGGGTACAGGATACAGAGTACGGGGTACAGGGTACAGGGGACAGGGTACAGGATACAGAGTACGGGGTACAGGGTACAGGGTACAGGGTACAGGATACAGAGTACAGGGTACGGGGTACAGGGTACATGGTACAGGATACAGAGTACGGGGTACAGGGTACAGGGTACAGGGTACAGGATACAGAGTACAGGGTACGGGGTACAGGGTACAGAGTACAGGGTACAGAGTACGGGGTACAGGGTACGGGGTACAGGGTACAGGATACAGAGTACGGGGTACAGGGTACGGGGTACAGAATACTAGAATCAGGAACATTCATTTTCGTGTTAAATACAATAGTAACCGAACATCCTCTAACATTCACTGAATTTTTTAAAACAAATTGTAGAATAATTCTCTGAAAAATTTACGAAGACACAAGATATATCAATTGTGTTGCTTTACAACGTTTCAGGTGTTACATAGAGATTTGGCCCTGATTCGGTGTTTCGGCGTGACGTTGAGTTATTAATATTGTATTGCTATAACTATGCGCATGTCAACATTGTAAATAACTACCTGCTACCTACCGACTCGGCTAGGGAGAATTTCTCTTTTGCTCCTTCAGTAGAGCGTAAGACTAGTAAGCCAGAGGTCCCGGGTTCGACTCCTGGCGGAGACATTGCAAATAAAAACCTTTATTTCATGCACACTGGCGCCCATGTAGGGGCCCGGGATATATTGACAAAATACTAGAGATACTTTCACAAGAATTGCAATAATCCCTTACAATGAAATCGATTCAGGTAATTATATAGTTGGTATATTCAGTGTAAAATCTACTGCATCTACAGAGAGACACTAAAATGATTATTTGTGTGCCGAGTATACGGTTTGGTATATTAATCCGATGTCTGTCGTTTTCGTGTAAAATACAATATGAACCTAACAGCCTATCAAATTCATAAACATTTTAAAAACAAATTGTGGAATAAATCTCTAAATTATTGACGAAGGCAAAAGATATGTCAAGCGTGTTGAATTACAACGCATTACATTTGTAGCTGTTTAACAGTGCTATGCCCCTGATTCGGTGTTTCGGCGTGACGTTGAGTTATTAATGTTGTGTTGCTATAACTATGTGCATGTCAACATCGTATATAACTACCTGCTTCCTACCGACTCGGCAAGGGAGAATTTCTCCTTTGCTCCTTCAGTAGAGCGTAAGAGTAGTAAGCCAGAGGTCTGGGGTTCGTCTCCTGGCGGAGGCATTGCAAAATAATAACATATATTTCATGTATATTTGCGCCTATGTAGGCACCGGGATGTATTGACAATATACTAGAGATACTTTCACAAGAATCGCTATGACCACCTCGAAATATTGAGACGATTTCTCTCCTTGAGGGGGAGTATGTCACCCTGGTTAAATACTAGCTGCTTCTTACCAACTCGGCTAGGGAGAAATATTTTAAGTTCCTGAGGTAGAGCGTATGACTAGTAAGTCAGAGGTCCCGGGTGCGACTCCTAGCGGAGTATTAGCTGTTACACAGAGCTATGCTACTGTTTCGTTGTTTCGGCGGGACGTTGAGTTTTTAATTTTGTGTTGCTGTAACCGTGAGATATGTACATGTCAACATTGTAAATAATGCTACCTAACGACTCGGCTAGGGAGAATTATTTCTCTTTTGCTCCTTTATCAGAGCGTAAGACTAGTAAGTCAGAGGTCCCGGGTTCGACTCCTGGCGGAGGCATTGAAAATAAAAACCTTAATTTCATGTACACTGGCGTCCATGTAGGGGCCCGGGATATATTAACAAAATACTAGAGATACTTTCACAAGAATTGCAATAATCCCTTACAATGAAATCGATTCGGGTAATTATATAGTTGGTATATTCAGTGTAAAATCTACTGCATCTACAGAGAGACACTAAAATGATTATTTGTGTGCCGAGTATAAGGTTTGGTATATTAATCCGATGTCTGTCGTTTTCGTGTAAAATACAATATGAACCGAACAGCCTATCAAATTCACAAACATTTTAAACACAAATTGTGGAATAAATCTCTAAATTATTGACGAAGACAAAAGCTGTGTCAGGTGTGTTGAATTACAACGCATTACATTTGTAGCTGTTTAACAGTGCTATGCCCCTGATTCGGTGTTTCGGCGTGACGTTGAGTTATTAATGTTGTGTTGCTATAACTATGTGCATGTCAACATTGTATATAACTACCTGCTTCTTACCGACTCGGGTAAGGGAGAATTTCTCCTTTGCTCCTTCAGTAGAGCGTAAGAGTAGTAAGCCAGAGGTCTGGGGTTCGACTCCTGGCGGAGGCATTGCAAAATAATAACATGTATTTCATGTATATTTGCGCCCATGTAGGCACCGGGATGTATTGACAATATACTAGAGATACTTTCACAAGAACCGCTATGACCACCTCGAAATATTGAGACGATTTCTCTCCTTCAGGGGGAGTATGTCACCCTGGTAAAATACTAGCTGCTTCTTACCAACTCGGCTAGGGAGAAACATCTTAAGTTCCTGAGGTAGAGCGTATGACTAGTAAGTCAGAGGTCCCGGGTTCGACTCCTAGCGGAGTATTAACTGTTACACAGAGCTATGCAACTGTTTCGTTGTTTCGGCGGGACGTTGAGTTTTTAATTTTGTGTTGCTGTAGCCGTGAGATATGTACATGTCAACATTGTAAATAATGCTACCTAACGACTCGGCTAGGGAGAATTATTTCTCTTTTGCTCCTTTATCAGAGCGTAAGACTAGTAAGTCAGAGGTCCCGGGTTCGACTCCTGGCGGAGGCATTGCAAATAAAAACCTTAATTTCATGTACACTGGCGTCCATGTAGGGGCCCGGGATATATTAACAAAATACTAGAGATACTTTCACAAGAATTGCAATAATCCCTTACAATGAAATCGATTCAGGTAATTATATAGTTGGTATATTCAGTGTAAAATCTACTGCATCTACAGAGAGACACTAAAATGATTATTTGTGTGCCGAGTATACGGTTTGGTATATTAATCCGATGTCTGTCGTTTTCGTGTAAAATACAATATGAACCGAACAGCCTATCAAATTCACAAACATTTTAAAAAGAAATTGTGGAATAAATCTCTAAATTATTGACGAAGACACAAGATATGTCAAGTGTGTTGAATTACAACGCATTACATTTGTAGCTGTTAAACAGTGCTATGCCCCTGATTCAGAGTTTCGGCGTGAAATTGAATTATTAATGTTGTGTTGCTATAACGGTGAGATATGTACATGTCAACATGGTAAATAACTAGTTGCACCTACCGACTCGGGTAAGGGAGAATTTCGCTTTTGCTCCTTCAGAAGAGCGTTAGAGTAGTAAGCCAGAGGTCCCGGGTTCGACTACTGGCGGAGGTACTGAAAAATAATAACCTTTATTTCATGCACATTCGTGCCCATGTAGGGACCTGGGATATATTGACAAAATACAAGAGATACTTTCACAAGAATGGCTTTGACCGCCTCGAAATATCGGGACGATTTCTTTCCTAGAGAGGGATTATGTCACCCTTGTAGAATACTATCTGCTTCCTGCCGCCTCTGTTAGGGGAACTCCCTCTTAAGCTCCTTCGGTAGACCGGTAGAATAGTAAGCCAGGGGTCCCGGGTTCGACTACTGGCGGAAGCACTGGAAAACAATAACCTCTATTTCATGTACATTTGCGCCCCCGTTGGGACCTGGGATGTATTGACAAAATACTAGAGGGACGATTTCCTTCCTGCAGAGGGAATAAGGCACCCTGGTAGAATACTAGCTGCTTCTTGCCGCCTCTGTTAGGGATATTTGTCTTTAGCTCCGTTGGACTCTGTACGACTAGTAAACCAGTTGTTCTGGGTTGGACTTCTGATGGGGGCATTGAAAACATAATGGCCTCTATCACATGTATACGGTATGCTGCTATGTCATCCCCGAGACATGTGGCTTCGCCTATGATACTTTGGTTATACCGGATGTTGTAAATAGAGGTTTAGCCACTGATACATTTCGTTGGTGCAAGACCATGGCAGACGTCCGGTAGGTGTTGCTTTATAGTATAACTGGCGAATTCTTTAGAGGAATTTCAATTTGTTGATTCTGCAGGTCAATATTTAGATCGTCCTTAAATGACCATAGCTGTTAACAAATGAAGAACTAAAGCACAAACATATCTAACAATTTCTAGATCGCCAATATATATATATATATATTATCACATATTTATAAACAATGAAATATAATAGGCCAACATTTCATATTCGGTAATGTTTCATTTTGGATTTCTCATTAAGTGTCAAGTCATTGGACTAAAAGACTAACAATGCAAGGGAGGTACCATTGCTTCTTTACCGCGTTTTTCTCGTCTAAGTCTGGTTGAAACTTTCACACTCTGACCCAGCAAATGATTTTTGTTTTTTATTAATTATTTTTCAGGTTCAAATTGTATTTTATTCCCCGATCATCTTTTGGGATGCATGCCAGGGTTGGGGTGCCCCGGGTTCATCCCTCTTACATTCTATAGCCACACGCAGGAGGACTCTTTCTCTTCATTTTATATTTCTTTTTCATTTCTTCTCTCGAGTGATAACTATTCTCATAATTTGTTAAGGTTGTTGATTGTTATTGATGTTTTTCTGAAGGCTAAGTCTCACAGCGCGAATGCGACCGTGGTGCAGTTTTGGAGGTCTCGAAGCTATTTCGGCCGCCATCAGTCTTTTTTACATGGACAAAGGCGAGTATGTCAGCTAAAAATGTCATTGATCCCTGATAGTTTTGCGAAATGTGGTATCGTAATCGCAGATTTGGTTTCACTGTGGGGCAATCGGTTTCGTTTTAGACGAAGAATTTGTTCTATGGAAGTAATGATGTGACGATAGGCCAGCGTTTCAACAGCGACATCAGCGACTTGTTACTAAACAGTTGCAAAGTATTTTTTTCCGATCTCTTGTCTGAGAGTTCACAGCAAGTCAGCGTCTATAAACTATATGAATGCGCACTAGAGCATTATACCCCGGGGTCAAATATGAAATGAAGTATATCAAGTTTCTTTTTTCATAAACAATGTACATAACAAATATTGTATATCTGTCAAAGTAGATGTCTAAATATAGGTGTCAGTGGGTATAACATAACTGTATATATATGTGTCTAAGTATATGTGTCTATGTGTTTGTTTACATATTTGTCTATCTATGTCTCTATGGATATGTGTTTATATATGTGTAGATATAGGTGTGTCTTCATATGTGAGGATATGTATGCGAATATATGTACTTGTGTCTATATATTTTTTTCTATGTCTGTGTTTCAATGCAAATGTGTCAACGTATGTGCTTCTATGTATATGTGTGTATGTCTTTATATGTGCGTCTATGTATGCGTCTATGCACGTGTATATGTATGTCTCTATGTATTGGTTTATATGTGTGTCTATGTATGTGTTTATGCATTTGATATGTATTTGGGTCTACATGTGTCTATATATGTGTTTATGTGTGTATCCATGTATGTGTCTATGTCCGTGTATGTGTCTATGTATGTGTCTAAAATGTGTCTAAATACATTTATGTATATATGTATGTGTCTATATACAGTATGTATATGTGTCTATATATGTTTATGTGTGTATCAGTGTATGTGTCTATGTCTATGCATTTGTCTAAATACATCATGCATTTGTCTAAGTATGTGTCTATGTATGCGTCTTTGCATGTGTCTAAATACATGTATGTGTACAGTGTGTATCTATGTTTGTGTGTATATATATATATATGTGTCTATGTATGTCTCTATGTACATGTATGGGTCTATGTTTGTGTCTATGTTGATGTGTGTATATGTTTGTGTATATGTATGTGTCTATGTTGATGTGTGTCTATGTATGTGTCTATGTACATGTATGGGTCTATGTATGTGTCTTTGTTGATGTGTGTCTATGTATGTGTCTATGTATGTGTCTATGTTGATGTGTCAATGTTGATGTATCTATGTTGATGTGTCTATGCATGTATACGTGTCTGTATATGTATATGTCTATGCGTCGATATATGTGTTTACATATATGTCTATGTATATGAATCTATTTATGTGTGTATATATGTACGTGTCTTTATGCATGTTTTTAAATGTGTTTCATTGTATGTGTGTCTAGGTATACGTTTGTGTCTATATATATGTCAATCTATTGATACGTGCCTATGTATGTGTTATTATGGATATGGGTCTATGTTTGTTTCTATGTATGTGTTTATATGTATATGTGTATATATGTGTCTACGTATGTGTCTGTATATATGTCTATGCACTTGTTTATGTAAATGAGTCTATTGATATGCCTATGTATGTTTTTCTATCTATATGTGTGTGTGTGTGTGTGTGTGTATGTACATTGTATATATCTATGTCCATGTTTATGTATGTTTCTGTGTATGTGTCTATATATGTGCCTATGGATTTGTCATCATGAAGACTTCTTTATTTGCGAATTTTTTGAATTTCCATGAAGTCAGAGCGCTCTGCATATCTTCAATATCTGGTGAATCCGTTTGAAATATCCAATGAACGAAACAATTATTCAAATTTGATAAATGTTTTTGCTCATATTGCAGAACTGAGCCCAACGTAGAAATCAATAACTGTGGAAATTAAAACATACATAACTGATAATAGTTTGCGATTTAAATTATCTTTCTTGATGGAACCTTTGTCCTGTAGCTAGACGTCTGTCATGTTGCTTAACCTCTGTCACGTGTTTAGATCTCTGACATGTAGCGAGACACCTGTCATGAACTCTGAAATCTACATGTAGCGAGATGGTGCAAGACGGCTGACATATTGCTTGACCTCTGTCATGTTGATTGACCTCTGTGATGTTGCTTGACCTCTGTCGTGTTGCTTAAGCTCTGTCATGTTGCTTGGCATCTGACATGTTGCTTGACCTCTCTCATGTTGCTTAACCTCTGTCGTGTTGCTTAAGCTCTGTCATGTTGCTTGTCCTCTGTCATGTTGCTTAACCTCTGTCATGTTGCCTGACCTCTGTCATATACCTTGACCTCTGTCATGTGGATTGACCTCTGTCATGCTGCTTGACCTCTGTCATGTTGCTTGACCTCTGTCATGTTGATTGACCTCTGTCATGTTGCTTGACCTCTGTCGTGTTGCTTGGCATCTGACATGCTGCCTGACCTCTGTCATATCGCTTGACCTCTGTCATGTTGCTAGACCTTTGTCATGCTGCTATACCTCTGTCATGTTGCTTGACCTCTGTCATGCTGCTTGACCTCTGTCATGTTGCTTGGCATCTGACTTGCTGCTAGACCTCTGTCATGTTGCTTGACCTCTGTCATGTTGCTTGACCTCAGTCATGTTGCCTCTGTCATGTTGCTTGACCTCTGTCGTGTTGCCCTGTGATTACATCTCTGTTATGTTTCGGCGACATATTAATAAACTATGTCGACGTCTCCTCAGATGATGTCGACATATTTTTCCATCCTTACTATTATTTTCGTATCTTACATGTAGCGTTTAATGCTTTATTAGTATCATTGCTTGTGCAACATCTCACTCCTGCCTGTATAGAGAACAGCCATTAACTTATTTAGTGATTTAATGAAATCATCTATAAACCGTCTGCTGTCTTAAGCACTACTATTACTTCGGTCGGGATACAATCTATGTTTATTAGATATAGACTATGAATATTGTCATAGCATCTAACACGTAATCGTACGTCAGTAGTGAGCCTTTTTTAGCATAATCACATTTAAGTTTTGTCTCCTATATCCTATTGAAGTGATTTTAAACATTTCGAATGAAGTGATATTGATTCACGCAAACAATGATATAATCTATTCCATGTGCCACTCAGTACACATTTTAATTCACTGGCAGCTGTTATAATGCTTTTCTCGTCATGATCAGAATCTACAAATTAGTGTTCATTCATCATAGGTTACTAAGTTTAATAATTTGATTCATTTCCGTTCAATGTGCTTTTTTATTTTTCAAGTAACGAGGGTAATGACTGTTCAATATATAAATGATTACGTAAAATGATTACTTGATCGCAATATGCAATAAAATTTAATTTCATTATTCATGCTATAACTGTATTATTCATGTTTCGATATGTGGTTATTATAGTCTGGTATGGCGTTATGCAATGTAGTCGATTTATGTAATTATATAACGGGTCTATTGAATGTCAAATCTATCGCATCTAAAGAGAAAAAACAGATTGTTTGTGTGCCGAGCGAATATTAAGGTAGAGAGTTCAGTATGTGTATCCGATGCTTGTCGTGTTCGTGTAAAATACAATAGGAACCAATCAAATTCAATGAAATCTTTACAACAATTGTAAAAGAATATCTCTGAATAATTTAGAAAGGCACAAACGTGTGTTGAATTACAACGCTTTAGCTGTTACACAGAGCTATGCCCCTCATTCGGTATTTCGACGTGACGTTGGGTGTTTGATGTGTTGCTAAAACGGTGAATATGGTAAATTGCTAGCCACTTCCTAACGACTCGGATAAGGAGAATTTCTCTTTAGCTCCTTTAGTAGAGTGTAAGACTAGTAAGCAAGAGGTACCGGGTTCGACTCCTGTCGGACTTTAAAGTTAGTTTTACAATACATGTATCTTTACGATGTAAATAGTAAATACAGTTCAAATATATCTTCTTCTTATTTTAGCTGTTGTACGTTTTTTTGTATCTCTGAACAGTGGATAACATCGTTTCTGGTGTTTAAAAAAAGAATCGACGAACTCACAAATCGAATTTATTTAAATTTTGATTGATAATACCCGAAATGAAAGTGTATTTCCTTATGCAAGCAAACTTTTTTTTTGCTACAATACACAACAAAGTCTTGCGAAGCTGAACGATTTAATGAATTGTTTCAGTCTACGCTGTACCCTGTACCCCTTCACCCCGTACCCTGTACCCCGTAAACTGTTTTTTCACAGCTCAATACATTCGATACGATATATATCTTGATACACATATCTGATTTAGGATTAAACAGTATCTGTTTTCGGGATTTTATGCATATGTCATAGCTTTACGATGTAAATAGTAAATACTGTTCAAGTGTATCTCTGTTCGATCTGTTTTACGTATCACTGCAGAGTTGATAAAATGGTTTCGGACATATTTGAAACGAATAGGTGAAGAATTTATTGAAGAATTGATGGATACTATATTTGTTAGTGATCCTATGCAGACAAATTAAAGCCACCTCCCTTATGTGGTCAGTCTGTGGTCCGACCGATAGAAAAACATTTTACAATGAACCTGAAATCAGCAGCCACACCTGTCTAATGCGGTCAGCGGTCACAAACATCTGGCCCGAGACGTTATCTCCATATGTATTCAGCGGTCATTTTGTCCAGAAATTGACACCAAGAAGATCACAATATATTAACAAGAACACATCTCAATAGAGCAAAGCTAATTACAATGTGTAATTAAAAATTAAAAACCATAGGTAAGGTTTGACACGTGGAATTGACAAGTTGTGTACACAGCGGTTTTCAGCTTGCAAATTTTGACAGGTCCTACCGACCCATCAACAATGTTTTACAAACAAAACAATTAATCCATTCTTGTGTACTCAATCAGCTTGTGATTTTCAAAACAAGTATGGTCTTTTGTAGTACCTGTACATACTGTATCCAAAGCTACTCAGGCCTAAGATGTTATTTGATAAAAAAAAAAACTTGCCGCTATATTGCATGCGGAAAACAGATCTGCTTCCGGTCTGATATTACAGTCCTGTCCTTTGAAGATTCCAAAGGAGAGACGCTCGACTTCAAAGCCTGTCAACTTTTACCGTTACGTGACCGCGAGATTCTTTTGATGAACATCAAAGGACCGAACTAGTATTCTTGTCTCATCAACAAGGTGGCGCACACGGGGCCTTCAATTTTGCTATGACATATTACAGGGGTGCAAAGAGCGAAAGTGAGCGTAACCCCTTGGATACATAAACAAATGATTGCGTACCCTCTGAAACCTTTATGTAAAAAAAACTGAAGTTCCTCATCACAGAGAGCACTCCGCTCGCTCAGAAAAAAACAACAACACCGAAGATAATCCCTGCGTCTGGTGGCGGGAAAAACAATTGCTTCTCAGCAGGATAGGTGGTTCATTTGAGACATGCATACTATCATTTTCTTCATTAATTATCTCGAGCGCTCGACTTATTATTTCGGGCGCTTTACTTAGACTTTACGTATGAATCGCTTCATAATAGTATTGTATTGAAATCGTGATAGCTAGGCAGATGTACAGAGACGTACATGGACCTCTCCTTTTTCAATTTCAAAAGTATTTTATTGACAACACATATATAATACAAACATTAAAGAAGATATTAGAACAGTATTGACAAAAGAATAAGACAACAGGCTTTGCCTATATCAGTCTTCTTCGTTTTCCTCTCACACTCATGCACACCCACACCAGCTTATGTCTAATACTCGTTATTTAAGGGATAAAACTTGCCTGAGTAATAATAATAATAACAATACATGAATATTCATTTGGAATGTATCTACCACGTATAAGTAACGAAACGTTTGGATGATTTAATATGAGAGTCAACATGTATAAGAATAGTTTTATTTAATTGGTCCGATGCATTACTAATACCATATACTAAACAGTGCAGATTTAAATATCCTAATATATTATAAATAGTGGTAATATGATGCCTAATATTTGAATACAGAGGACATTGAAAGAAAAAATGTATTAGATCTTCCCTCTGTACACCACATACACAGGAAGCATCATCAATCAGATGGTCTTGTAACTTATCAAAGTTAAGAGCTCTTTTAAAATTTCTTAGCTGACATAAAATGATGTTAAGTTTCCTCGGAACACAGTTAATAAAAGTTTCTGAGACGCATGTATCAAAAGTTTTTTAAGTTTCTTTTTAAAAGATGAAATTGAGTTGGAGTCTCGTACAGTGCTATCAAGTGCATTCCATTTTACCATTGTAGAAGGGAAGAAGCTATTCATATAAGTAGTAGTTCTTGTATGTGGTATATTAAAGAATCTGTTATTTCTGAAGGTATAGTTATTATTTACATTTAGAAATGGTTGAATGATATTATCGAGATAAGTTGGAGTGTAATTATTCAGAATCTTATACATTAATGTTAGTTTATGATTTTGTCTTCGTGTGTGTAATGTTTCAAGTTGTGTTTCAGTATACAGAATGTGATGAGATGTACCTCGTCTGAGGCCAGTAATTAAACGCATAGCTTCTAGTTGAACTGATTCTAAAAGATCTGATTCAGATTTGGTACAATTATCCCATACTATATCAGAATATTCTAGCACAGGTCTTATATAAGAGACATGTAATGTTTTTAATGTATTCCTATCAACTGTAGTTTTTAAAATTCTAAGAATACGTAGTCTAGAGTTCGCTTTTTTATAAATATTTGAAATGTGATCTGACTATGTCCGTTTACCGTTAAATGTTAGTCCTAAGTGAGGATGATTTTCATGTTGAGCAATCGGAGTATTGTTAAATAGCAGTTGAGGATGATTGTTAATGTGTCTACGAGAGAAGTTAATAGCTACAGTCTTATTCGGATTGAATGGGATCTGCCATCGCTTTGACCATTCAGAGATTGAGTCAAGATCGTCATTAAGCATGTTAATTGGTGTTGTAAGGTCATTGTTATTATTTACTATTACATAGAGAGAGGTATCATCTGCAAATAGTTTTATATGAGAAGTTACATTATTAGTAATATCATTAATAAAAGGGAGAAAGAGGAAGGGACCAAGGAAAGATCCTTGAGGAACCCCCGAAGAAATAGGTTTGGTACTAGATGTATAACCTTCAAAGATAACCCTTTGTTTTCTGTCAGATAAGTAAGCTTTAAACCAATTGTATAATTTACCTTTAATACCATATGTTTTTAGTTTATATAATAGGCCCAAATGCCATACTCGATCAAATGCTTTACTTATGTCACAGAAAATAAAAATGCAAATCTTTACCTTGGTCTAAATTGCCACTTATAGTATTATAGATATCAGCTAGTTGATTAGTAGTGAAGTCTTTGGGTTGAAATCCTGACTGATGTACACTTAACATATTGTGACTTGAAATATAATTAAACGTATATTTAATTTTTTTTTTTTTCTAACATTTTGATAAAAATAGATGTAATAGCAACAGGTCTATAATTATTGAGATCACTGATATCTCCTTTACCTTTATAGAGAGCAGTAACATTAGCCGTTTTTAGTACATCAGGTATTACTCCAATAGATAAAGTTATATTAAATAATAGTTTGAGTGGGTATACTAAAGAAGAGGAAATGTTCTTTACAATCATAGGTAAAATACCATTAGGACCAGCTGGTTTGTTTTTATTAAAAATGTCAAATTTGTCAGTTATATCTTGTTCAGTTATGTTAATGTCAGAAAGTTCAAATGGACATAAGGGAGGTAAATCAGGTAGGTTAGTGTCAGTAATATCAGAGGAAATGGTGGTAAAGAAGTTATCTAATGCCTCAGCTTTATCTTGTGGATGGATTAATATTTTACTGTTATATTTTAGAGGATAAGAATTAGTGCTAGTGTTATTCATTTTTCCTATAGATTTTGCTATTTGCCACCATTTTCTTGGATGCTCTGTTTTGTCGGCAAGACAATTTTGATGTTTCTTAAAGTAATTTTCTTTGGATTGCCGAATAATTTGTATAGTGTCATTGCGAAAAGTTCTAAATTTTGTCCAATCTTGTTCCCTATTTTTATTTTTAGCTATTTTATGTAATCTAATCTTATATCTTAATTTATGCCGAATTTCACCAGTCATCCAAGGTTTATCATCAGGATGGACAGTAATTGTTTTATGAGGTATGTGGGAGTTAGTAGCAGAGTTTATTTTGTTTAAAACAGTAGAATTTTGTTTTGATATCCAAGATATAGATGGTCAATATACTTTTTGACGCAAAGGGAAAGGGACTGGTCGTCCTTTTACCGAATGTCTGTTACTCATATTATTTGAAACCTGGTGGTTTGTGGGACTTACTACTATTTATTTTTATTCCCAAACAATTATGATTGATTTATCATATTTTCCCTCCTTGTTGCATCTCAGTCTTGAATATTTTGTAGAATATTTGATGAATCTAATCATCAGTGACTAAAATGATCCAAAAGTGCTTAATACGTACTGATATATAACGCATAGGTGGAATTTGGATATGATTTTGATATCATGACCCATCTCCATGACTTTCAATAGTCTCAGTAAATTCGCACGGGTGTCAGACCTGCCCCGACCTGAAAGAATCTATTCAAGTTTATCGGGATTGGGATTTTAATTTCCATGATTTATGTTTTGAATACTAAATCTTATCCGGTTGTATATTGTGGTAAGTTTTTCAACCGAATGAAATAAAGGTTATATCTAATTAGATTTTGGTGGGCATTGGTGTTCAAGTTTCAAAGGTCAAAGGTCACATTTACCAACCATTTCCTGATCGAGAAGTTAGATTTGCATTTGTGAGCCGCTGCTTACTAGTACATTGTTTTTACTCGAACTGCAAGAACATAATCGTACGATAACTTAAAAAAGTTATGAGCTGTTTTTGACTTTGTTGGTCAGTCTACAAAATGATAAAACAGTCGTAATTGTCCATGTATCATATTCTCTTCGCAACTCATGTCCACTTCGTCATATCGCAGCTTTGTCTAGATCTCTGAGTTTGTGAAACGTTAAAAATAAGCCTGTTACGTTTAGTCAATCTAACCAAGTGTATTCATTGACAAAAAACCAACGTCCATGCGCAACGAAACCAGAAGGTCAGAATACAGCGTCGAGGCCCGGGATATGACATCGAGGAAGCAAGAATACGACGTCAAGGGAGAAAAATAGTGTTGCTCGGTTGCCATCGTATTGGGGCGTTGTTGCTTTACAGGTCGAGAGAGGTCGATTACGAGATTTGTTATTTTGCACTAGCTGGCAGTCATACAGAAGTGAACATGGTCGAAATTTGTACCACAATGTGAAATGAAAGCCTATGTAATAATGTTCCCCTGAGTAATCATATATTTGAATGATAGATTCCCTGGCGGACTATTTTACGTTATTATTGAAATAAAAAATAACTGTCGAATACTGACACCTTCATTGCAGTCGAAGTATCAAACAAACCTTTGTCTAGGATGCTTTGATCACGAATAATTGATGTTTTTGACAGAAATGAAGGGTAAGACACATTTGTAATGTGAGAGTAGAGTAGCTGGATGGTGTTGAGCATCAGTTGAAAACGGCAAGTTTTTGTCTTTTATTTTCGTTTTGTTTTGACTGATTATCGAGTTATATCCTCAAACTATCGCTGGGTTCTGGAGGTATACATTTCACATAATGAAATTTTATTTACCCAAGTCATAATGTCCGTTGCAAGTTAGAAGTATTCCCCATAAAACTTAGATCGTTCCTGCCTGATGCGATACATTTGAAATGATCCCCTTTTTATTTGATTATCATATCATATATAATTACCATCGTATAGCATTGCCACTATATAATCCTACCAAATGCAGTTGACATGAATGCCATAGACCGATTGTTGAATTCCTCATTATTATGACGCCATAATTGTTACGTTGGGTACCACTGACCCCCCTGCCTACAAAGGCAAATCCAACATGAAGCGCTAGCGCGCTTCATTGAATTTGCCTTTGTCCAGATGGCATTCATATTGTCTATGAAGGCCAACTGAAAGCGGTTCAATACTTAAATAAAGCACAACATTCTTTTCCTCTAAAGACTGTAAGAACGTAATTGGAGTTAGAAGAGAATGGTAACATATTACATTCGCGGTGATAGTTGAAACACTAATTAAGGTCAAGATTTTAGTGCGGCTTTTATGACGTCATTATACTATGACGTCAACATTGTATGCATAGATATAATTACGTTTTCTCAAAACATCAGACTAAATTCCAAATATTTAATTAAAACACCAATTCGCATTATAAAAATAATATTACCCTCGTACAGAAAATCAATATGAATGAAGTTTCGAAATGTATTATGTATTCGTTTGCGGTGTTCTTACTCGTGCGCAAAATTATAATGTGTTATGTACAATGTAGATAGGTTGGATGGCGAGATAATAAGTCGAGCGTCTGACATAATAAGTCGAGCGCACGAGATAAGTAATGTAGACAATAATAGTGTGGATATCCTAAATGTACCTCCGTACTACGGGATATCCATCCCGATATCTCTAAAAACAATCAATGAGTGTAATATTCTTTGTGATCGGAACTCAATGCAACCTTCACAAATACATGTAGACATAGTATTCTACCAGGGTGACTTATTCCCCCTCCAGGAAGGAAATCGTCCCTCTAGTATTTTGTCAATACATCCCAGGTCCCTACAGGGGCGCAAATGTACATGAAATAGAGATTATTGTTTTCCGGTGCTTCCGCCAGTAGTCGAACCCGGGACCCCTGGCTTACTATTCTACCGTTCTACCGAAGGAGATTAAGAGGAAGTCCCCCTAACAGAGGCGGCAGGAAGCAGATAGTATTCTACCAGGTGAAATAATCCCTCTCTAGGAATAAAAAATCGTACCGATATTTCGAGGCGGTCAAAGCCATTCTTGTGAAAGTATCTCTTGTATTTTGTCAATATATCTCAGGTCCCTACATGGGCACGCATGTACATGAAATAAAGGTTTTTATGTTTTAATACCTCCGCCAGTAGTCGAACCCGGGACCTCTGGCTTACTACTCTAACGCTCTACTGAAGGAGCAAAAGCGAAATTCTCCCTTACCCGAGTCGGTAGGTGCAGCTAGTTATTTACCATGTTGACAGGTACATATCTCACCGTTATAGCAACACAACATTAATAATTCAACGTCACGCCGAAACACCGAATCAGAGGCATAGCACTGTTTAACAGCTACAAATGTAATGCGTTGTAATTCAACACACTTGACATATCTTGTGTCTTCGTCAATAGTTTAGAGATTTATTCCACAATTTGTTTTTAAAATGTTTATAAATTTGATAGGCTGTTCGGTTCATATTGTATTTTACACGAAAACGACAGGCATCGGATTAATATACCAAATCTTATACTCGGCACACAAATAATCATTTTAGTGTCTCTCTGTAGATGCAGTAGATTTTACACTGAATATATCAACTATATAATTACCTGAATCGATTTCATTGTAAGGGATTATTGCAATTCTTGTGAAAGTATCTCTAGTATTTTGTCAATATATCCCGGGCCCCTACATGGGTGCCAGTGTACATGAAATAAATGTTTTTATTTGCAATGCCTCCGCCAGGAGTCCTTAGTAATACTGTTACGGTAAATATATGATATTCCTATGCTTATGGGAAGTCTCCGTTCGGGAAGCGTGCGTCTTGCGTTCGTGCCACAAAAAGTGGATACTTGGGCGTAATTCTAACTGTACATGTAATTGACATTACATATATTTTACAACGATTGTGTGACTGCAATGCAATTAAAAAGATCAAGACACTTAAATTCGCACTGTCATTTGGAGTTTCTATTTCATTTGATGAGATTGTAAAACAAATACAATAATTGGCTATCGATAAAGCTAAACCGTGGACGCATCCATCGCACTGAAACCGACATAACAGGAAAGTAATTAATATGTGCTGATACCTTATTGCCAAAAATCACTTTGAAAATATCTCAGATTTTGGTCTGGACACAAACTAGTACAGCTTAATGTATATGACACCAGTGAAATACTATATAACAAAGGAATTACTCAGGGGGACAGATCATAAAGCTTCCCAGTTTAAACCTGTAGGTAGATATGTTAGAAGTGAAACAGAGACACATTCACAGCGAATTTGCTATGAACTTTTAAATACTATAATATTTATATTTCGGTTGCATATATATAATGATTACGAATGACATTGAATTTTACTAGCTGAAAAAGGAACAATTTCTAACTCAGATATTAAAGTGCATACTATACGCTAAAATTAAAAAATACCCTTTTAAATTTTGTTATTCAGTAATTTTTAAACCAGGTGACACTCTCACTATCATCACTATCTTCTGTATACATGCAGCATGTCTCAAATGCTCTAATATGTAGCGGTTCATATATAAATCATACCTTATCGTGTCACACAGCCCATACACCATAACTCGTGTATATGCCATACCTTATACTTGTTACACAGCCTGTACACCATACGTACATGTATAAATCATACCTTACACGTGTCATACAGACCATACACCATAAATAAATGTATATGTCATACCTTACACGTGTCACACAGTCTATACACAATAAATACATGCATATGCCATACATTTCACGTGCCACACAGACCATACACTATAAATACATGTATATGTTATACCTTACACGTGGTACACAGCCTATACACCATACATATATGTACATGTCATACCTTGCACGTGTGACACAGCCCATATGTCGACATACATGTAGCATTCAAAACCTCTGCTTAGTGTATGAGTATGTCGTAAAACGTACTGCTTGAGTAGATAACCAATCCTTTTCCAAGGAAATATCACGCGTGAAACAAATAACTAACTTGGTCTGCTCACCAATGTTTTTTTTTCTAGTTTTGGGTTAGTATGTCATCAGTATAACTATAGATACGGAAAGTAACAAGTCAACGTCACTTTTGAATATTGCAGGTAGGAAGAGCGACAGTTAGCGGCATGGTACCTTTAATGTTCAACAGTTCCCATGAAAGATGATTCAGTCACCCTCAACTTCATTTACCTGAAAGGTTATATGCAAATACTAAATTTGAAGATCCATACCTTTGTACGTGTATGTAACTTCAATATATTGAATTGATACATAAATTATTAAAATGGTGCATTACGAGGTTCACGTGGTAGGTAATAAGGTATGAAGGCTTACAACTTTGTAAGAAATAGTTCACAGGGTTTGTAACATATCGATCTCTTTAGCGACCCAAATGAATGTTACGAAATGACATTTTAATTAAAGTTCGTTCAATTACCACGGTCATGTAGAGCTTAAGGGGACAATGGCAGCCTACTGCACAATCGGGAACCGTCGGCACTTTTCGTAAACGAGAAAATACCTCGGGAGTAACTAGGTGCCCGCCATATTTGTTATCTCATTACCATATCGGGACCTACATTGCGACTAGACCCACTTTGTAAACAGAGATGGCTGCCCCCATGAGCTAGCATGTGGATATCACGATTCGGTGTGAAAGGGATGGATTCTGAGTAAATCGTTAGCGTTTATGAGTTTGAGATGTGCGTGTGTTTATCGAATTTTTGTACTGTATTTATCTGATGTACTGTATTGATATAGATGGCATTATATGTAATTAGCTCATGGAGTTATGTTGGTAATCACACAGCTGTTGGAAATTCTGAATGTTTATAAAAAGTAGTGATATATGGTATCTATAACCACGGACTTAGATCCTTGCTATAACAGAGGTAGTACTGCATCTATTTTTATAGTTCGTACTCCGTGTTTTATATACATGTAGTGTTGTTAAACACTTATTATCTGATCATAATACTCATAAGTCAAGCCAAAAAGTATGTTTCCTAGCCCATTATATTTTGACTGCTAGTAGGGTAATTATCAAAATATTATTTTTTTACAAACATTTTAAGTCCTTATCATGAACAATTTAGATAAATGTATGAAATTTGTAGGAAAATTTAAGTTTAAACATTTTTAAAGTATCAGTATTTTCTTGGAATACACAGATTCTGAATTAGTGTAATCTACTAAATGGATTTAGATAAATCCAATTTCTTTATTTTGGCTACAAAATATTTCAGGTAAGGAGCTCGAGGATTTTACTAGGTAGCTGAAAGGGACTATCTAAGTCTGTGGCCTTATCATGGATTTACGTTATTGTTCATAGCAAAACCACAAGTGATTTTGATCGAAGTTAATAATATAGTTATGCAGTTATCAGCTCTGAATTCAATTTCAAGTGGGGACATTTGAAATTACATATTGTCTTTTAGCTCCATTTTGAACCACAACTAAATCACAAAACAGATAAGTTAGCCAAAGAAACGCATTCATAAAAACTTAGAAAAGAAGAAATTCAATTTCACTTAGTTAATAAAATAAAGAGACATAACAGTTATATATATATGCATATAACTGTTAAAATACATGTACATATATCAAGTGTAGTGCAGTCTTTTATTAGGGAGGCCGACGGGTGTCGGAAATAGCCGCCATTTTGTTTTCCCGTGTTAAAATACTATGAAAACATGATTTTTTGCAGGTTGATTTGGAGGTGTTACCATGAGAAAAATATTATATAAAACGTTTTTTCTGAATAAATGAATCTTAATCTACATTTTGAGTGTTGCTTTGTTATTTTTTCGAGACTTAAACAAAAGTTGTTGGTATGCCGCTTTTGAGTCTGTTACGTACGACGGTGCCATCACGGCACCCGAAAATAGCGGAGTTCGTGTACTTCAAAACAAAATCTACACATGTTCCTGACGTCACACACAGATATAATTAATATCCAATGAAAATTTAGAATGCCATTTAGCCCGATCCTGATGTCGAATTCTTGTATCCGGTATAGTTTGTTTAAAAATGGCTGAAGAAAACTTACACCTAGAGCAGAATGAAGGTAACGGCTAGTTTCAAAATTCGACAACCTTTTTCTGATTAATAAGACAATAATCTAACAACCCAAGTCGAAAGCGCATTTGTTTTAAGTCAGGAACATGTCTAATTTTGCAGCGAAACGAGACAGCATGACTCAAGCTTGGGCGGCGATCGGCGGAATTGAAAGAGGCGCTATTAGGGATTTGTTGACGCGGGATGGTGTTGCCGGTTAGTATATCGCATAGGCACACATTGTTCAATGATATTCGTTTTATATAACGAGTGAAGCTTATGATTATGACAAATACTATCAAAACTATCCATGTTGCTTTGGTTAAAACGATAATTTTATGTAAAGACTAGTGCTACAAGACTCGGTAAACGAAAAAGGGGCCCGGCACGGGTGTTTTCCATAAAGAAATCAAAACAATAGTTCATTGATAAATATACGAATATATGACGTGTTTGCTATTATAATGTGTTTGTAAAAGTTCGTGTTGCTTTGTGGTTTCTTATTTTTATTTTTCAGTAAAAATATTGAATGTGGAACAGTTGGTCTGGATCCAAAGAAAAACAGCCAAAGTCAGAGGCATTTTATCTTCATATTTTTTGTGAGAGTGTGTTTGTATCCTTGAGTTTTATATTATTTGAAATACAGAAGAGCTGGTCTTTTCTAAAATTTCACCTGTATCTTATCCGTTTTGTCTTTTGTGAAACGTCCCGTCCATTTATGCCTAGATGGTACAATATATTTATTATCCCTCCGTTGATTTTCAGATGAATGGCCCCTTACAAAGATAACAAATCCTGTCTACAGAAAATTATGTTTCTGGATTTGTACAATTGAGACAGTTGAAGAAGATCTGAACCTTTCATTCAAAGGAATTATCCCAATTATATTCAGAAATCTTCAGTCAGGAATCAAGAATATCTCCAGCTTTATTAGAAAAGTAAAAAAACTTGAAGGAAAAGGTAGAGAAAAAGAAAAATTATGGGCTACTAACTGATGATGTCATTCCTCCTCTCAGTGCAAATATTGAAATCGGAGTTGAATGTGGAAGGTTTGGAATTACCAAATCATGGCTGGAAAATCCGTCGCCTATGAAAGTTTCTGTTACCAACAAAATGATTTTAGAATTGCGTTTTTATCGGAACAAATATAACATTCCATACAAAAAATGTGAAGAATGGATGAAGTGTCTTGTGGGTGGCGAGAACCATCACCTTGGCTCTTTAAGATTGTGCTGGGATCGCGTGTACAAGAGGAAAAAGAGTTTAGATTTTGACCGTGTTAAACAGGATGATTATGTCAACAAACTGTACATTCTAAAGAACACTCACATTATTGGTGATCAACATCTGTCTCAAACAACAAATTGTGATGGAATTCCAAGCTCCACATCTCCTGCCCCACCCCCTCAAATTACACCAGAAAGAAATGAAATTTGTGATATAAGAAAAGAAAAGCGAGAAATAAGTCTGAAATTGCATGAAGCATGCAAAAAGAATAACTGTCTTGAGAAAAAAAAAAAAAAATGTGAAGAAAAAATATCAGTGTTATCAACGCGAAATGTCAACAAGAGAATTAGACGGCGTGATAGTAAAATAGATCAACTAACAAAGAGATATGCAGAATGTAGAAGGAAGGTACAAATCACACAGGAGAGAATCAACAAACAGAAACAGAAATATAAACGTCAAAATGTGCTACTACGACATTGCAAAATCCGAAGAATGAGTCAGAGAAAAAATGTAAATGCCGAACATAGAAATGCAGACACATGTAAACCTACATATAATTCAAGTCAAGTGCAGACACAAAATGAGGTCAATGAAACCATTTCTTTCTTGGAAAATGAAAATGAATTTTCAAAAGAAAAAATTCTTGAACTTACAAAGGAGAATACTGATACTGGTAAAGCCATCCAAACTTTTCATGGCGGTAAATATGTCAATGAGATAAGAGACGTATATGCGTCTCTCCTTTCCATGAATGTTGGAGTTAAAAATGTTGAAACTGTAGTCAGAACTGTAATTTCGAAACTGACAGATGTTTGTGTTGACAGACTACCAAAAAAGACATTTGCCGAGAGGATGCTTGTCGAGGCCAAAGCTATTGCTCAAATTCAAGTTGTCGACAACTGCACTTTACACACTGATGGGACAAAGAGAGCAGGCAGAGAGTATGGTGGTCTTCAAATAGGAACTTCTTCAGGGCAATACAGTGTTGGTTTAAGTGAAATTGTTAGTGGTACATCTGCATCATTCTTTGAAATGATCAAAGACATAATTGACGATATTTCAAAACTTGTTGTTACTGACAATATTGAAGGAAAATCAGATGAAATTGTAAGCAAAATAAACAATATGATGACAGACAGACACGTGGTGAATACTTCCTTGAAAGGACATTTAGAAAAATGGAAGTCAGACTGTTTACCACTTATCATGGAAAACTTTAATACATTACCCGACAATATTAAAAGTACATTGAAATAAATGACTTTAAGTGTAATCTGCATGTTTTGGTAAACTTGGGATCGCAGGCAGAAACCGCCCTGAGACAGTGGGAAAAAAGTGTACTGATGTCGGACTCTCCTACCGACCTTTCATTCTCAGCACTTCAGATTTTATTAGGGCTACATCAAAACTGTGTGTTCCAGGTGCTGATGAAAAGTCAGGATATGGTCTTCTTTTTAAGACATATTTACAAAATCTTGAAATTCCTAAGGATTTGAAAATTACATCATTTCACGGACATCGTATTAATGCTATATTTTCCATGGCAGCCACTGTATTTTATCATCGGAAAGACATTGAACAATTTATAGATGTATATTTTAATGATAAACAAAATAAACTTGTTTCAGCTGTTGGTGCATACCTTGCGAACGATGGTGTCGTCGCGGGATGTCGGGCATTAGGTATAATAGATAAACTGCTTACAGGACCAATATGGCGTCAGATAGAATCTGCCAAGCATATATTAGATCTTAATGACATGTGGGCGTCTGTTTTATCGTATTTTGAAGATTTTTCAAAGGATTCCTCCAATTTGTTGCTCGGTGAACCTGTATATCCCAATTTTACTGTGAAGGAAAGTGTGTATGACTCTCTCTTCTCGGTGAATGATGAGACCTTAAATGTCCTCACTATTGAAATTTTACAAATTCTGTGCACAAACTTTCTCATCATCATACACGTCAACTTGGTGACAATCTGCCTGGTGGCAAATTCCATTGTGACACAACTCCAGACTTTCCTTCTTTAAAACAAAACAGTTCATCAGTTTCTGCTACAAATATTGTGCCTGAGCGAGATTTTGCTAACCTGGATCGTCTTCAACGGGAAAAACCAAATGCTAATACAATTGCATTGGAGGGAATGATTTTGTTCACTAACAACAAAACATTAAAGTGGTTGGACAATATGGAAAAGGAAAAGAAGGATATCGTTTTCGATATGGCAAGAAAAAGTGCCCCAAAAATGATGGTAGAATTTCAAAAATGAAAATCTGAAATTAAATTGAAACATGCTGAACTACTGAAACAGAAGGAAGAAGCTGTCCTCAACACAGAACGTCGCAAAATTAACGAAATTTTAAAGTTAAACCGTGACGTCCAGCAATTGGGTGGTCTATGGTCACTGACTCAATGACAACAAATCTAAATAATATAGTCAGTTCTTCTTCTAAGGTGGATGCAGTCAAATGTCAACTTAAATATAGAAAGACTGTTTTAAAGAATGTGCCATCTGACAAGTCTCTGTTTCAGTTTTCTTCAGAAGGGAAAATCTTCACCATTTCGGAGCTTATTTCCAATTTACAGTGTATAATAAATGAATGTGGTCCGTCTAGTCGTCTACCTACAGAAGTTCAGACAGTAAATGTTTTTGAAATCCGCAGCAAGGAAGAAAGAGATAATTTCATGAAATCACTCAGGTTGATAATTCTTAAAAAAGTTGAGGACATTAAACAAAAACAATTGAAGCGATTACAGAATTGTAATATACCTGTTTCTTATGACAGTAATGTGTGTGACAGAGAGCAGCCTCCAACAAAAAAGCGGCGACGACGTACAGAAAAAAAGTCGACACATAAAAAGGCAAAACATGTTTGTGACAAAAATAGTGATTTATCAGGCTCTGATGCCGAGTCTGATCAAATAAGTATTCCACCTCAAACTGATCCATCAGTGTTTAAATTTGAATTAAATCAAATGGTTGCTGTCGCATATTCTGACTGCTTCTATCCTGGACAGGTAATCAAACTTTGTGATGACAATCGGGCAGTTGTGAAATTTATTCATCCCTGCAGTAGTGCATTATCTTCATTTCGATGGCCAAACAGATTGGACGAGTCGGAAATTGAAAATATTTTTGTGTTTTTTTTCCAATTTTGACATTGTACCGAAGGACTCCAGTGGACGGACCTGGTCCATCCCAAATATTCAGTCTATACAAGAAAGATATTTGGACTACAAAAGATAATACTTTTAACTCTAGGTAAAATCTAAATCTAGATCTACAGTGAATTGCATTGAAAGTTTAACCAGTATTTAAAACAACCATAGTTTGATTACTTTAACCTAACAGGATGGAGTAAATCTTGCAAATGATACCCGGGCAATATATCATACACGTTAAATTATCATTTGTCAAAAAAATAACCCTGCACTGTCAGGTTAAATTTAATCTGACTATAATTTATAGAAGTTATAGATTTTATTGGTCCTGGATCAAAATATATATAACGATGGAGTATTGGATTTGTATGCCACTGCCATGAAATTAAGTTGCATATGCTGTATAGTGTTGCCCATATGATATCTGTCTTGTCTCATTGTTAAAACTCAATAAACTGCAAATAAGGCAACGCAAACAGTGAAAAGGAAAAAAACTCTAAGCGAAAAAGTTGAAATTCTGCACAGCGGAAGAGTTTCGACAGATGATCGACTCAGGAAATCTTAATATATTTACAGGGAATGGCGGCCATATTGGATTTTTAAAAATGTCATTAATTGTGACATTTTTAACTTTTTTTAATATATTTTTGTTTTAATTTATCTGAAATACTAGTAAAAACAAAATTTTAAATTTTCAATGAGATATCTCAATTTGTTCTGCTTTTACAATAAAATATGTATTTGTCATTTCCAAATATGGACGCCATTTTTAATTTCAAGATGGCCGCCATTCTATTTTTAGAAGGTGCTGAAACTCTAAAGTGAAACTACTTAAAGATACATATGTTATTAGCATACTGATAAAGTTTTATGAAGATGTCTCTGTTAGTTTAAGAGAAATTGACATCTATGTATTTGCACCATGTATAAATTGCATGATTCCATCGGTGCCACTTGCTTCTTTATTTAAAAAACAGCACGATTCTGGGTTTTTGGAGTGTAATAAAAGAAAAAATATAATAATTATTACCCTTTTCTGTTGATTTCCTGCTAATATGGGATAAACTTATTGTGCAAATACTATTTAAGTGGCAATAGAGTGTATATTTCATTAATTATGTGATTCTGAATATGGTATTTCGTTCAGTTTGTCAATTTCAATCTAAATGGAAAACACTGAGCCTTATTTTTCGAACTTTAAAATCCCATAATTTCAAAAGTATTCAACCAATTATAACAAATGAGGTATCAAAATGTTTGTTTTGACCAGCACTATATACTTAAGCAATAGTAATTTAATATTTTCAATGTCCTTAAAATGTCCTGGCATCTCTACCTTTATTAAATCTTTAAGATGACTTTTTGAAAGTTTAGGGAAATGGCAAAGTATTCTAAAATATATTGATGGGAATATTCTAGCTACCAAGTTAATACATGAAATTGAATATAACATTTGTTTGATATATGTTTTTTTTTTTTTAAATCTTGGATGATTTTGCTAAAGTAAAATTGTCAATAGTGGGAAATCCAAAACATTGGTAGATAAACATTTTAACTATCCTAATTACATACCTATTAACCTGCGCTGGAAACATTATACAGTATGAATTACTTAGTAAAAATAACACAATTTGAACAAGCAGGAACAAGATTCAGAAAATCAGTTAAACATGTACAGTTAACTGATGGATCTATCTCCCCAATTATGAATTTCACCTTTGTCCTCAATGTGGCCTTGACCTTGGATGTAAAGACCCAGTTTAGGAAAGCATCATTGCTTTTCCATCTTATATAAATACCTTAGGTATCACATAGCTATATCTTTAGCAAGTCAGTAGTTATGACACAGACTATTTCGAATGAGTCGACTGATGGACAAGCAACGACTCTATATATGGTCCCCGAATTTCGTGTAGCATGAAAAGTAGGACACTAGTTTTCAATTAGGTGATGAGCCATGGAAAAATATTTATAGAATGCCATTTCAGATGACTAAAAATACTAAGCTACAATGGTTACAGTATAGACTGTTTTATTAACCTGCTAGTAATGAACCCAATACATTTGTTCAATTTGACTCATTCAAATTTTGAAATGTCGTTAATTTTACATACCAGTACCAGTAGAATGAATCACTGCTTTTCAGGGAAAATAGGATATGACTGCGAAAAAGATATGTAAAACACTGTATAGAATTTACTTAAATTCAAAATTACATATATAGGGCAGGTTAAGTTGAATGTCCATATTGTAACAAATGACAAACTAAAACTGAGAAAATAGAGCAGGTAATATGTTAATATTGATAAATACAGAATTTACCAAGACCAGTTGTGACGGACAGTCAGCGGCGGTACAGAGTATCGTGTGTTACCTTTATGTAAATTAAACGTCAGAAGGCTTGTTTTGGACAAACAAATTTATTGGAATGTCATAACTAAATGGATTAAATGTGACCTCTATTCTTGTGAGTTATTTTTGTTGGTTCAATACAATGAAGGTGGGGAATATTGTCTACACAGACAGATTGTTTTGCCCCCGTATCCTCGCATTCTCTCGCGAGACTTGTGCATTTTCCGGCAAGAACTCTTCGAAGGGGAGTAACTCGTGGATGGTCCCGATATCATCTATTGGAAACAGATTTTAAAAATTTCATATCATGTATTTTAAATAATTCTGCCAGTACTTCAGATACACAGATACAAGGAAACCAGGAATAACATGTGTCTGTACTTGTAAAATTTAAGGATGCATGTATGCTTGTGCTGTGATAAACACATACTTAAAGCAGTCATTGACTATTCACATCTAGGGAATGCTAACAGGTAACAGGTTTAACTCCTGGGCGTTTGCCAAATAGGGGTATGCAATCGGCTCTGTCCCCAGGCCGGGACATACCAGAGTCCTTGAAAAGGGCACTGGTAGTTGTTATTTCCTGCTAAACGTTCACTGTTTAGGGTAATGACAACAATTAGTTCACCCATTGTCGGTATAATGTGACTTGGTCGCATGCTATGCTGGGTGCCTTAAACATGGTACTTCAGTCAGATAGCACTATAAAGTCGGCATCAGATCTGCGCTAACACAAGGAAGCAAAATACCTTGTCTCAACTATATGAGCACACATATACACATGCACGCATTCATAATACAAAAGGTGGGACATCCTTAAATGACCTTAGTAGTTAATAGACCATCAAACCATATACAACCAGACAAAATCTAACCATTCCATTGAACTGTTTTGTATACAAAACATAGTTGCAAGGCAAATTGTCCATATAGTGGAACATTTTCATCGCGTCTTTAAACCAGCAGCAGATATTTCAAACAAGCTGACTAGTAATACACTTCTAACCCGAGACCTATAGTCTTACGCTCTACCAAATGTAAATTTTCCACAGCCGAGTCGGTAGTGACGTTACATAAACAAATAAATGCAATTTTCACATGTTTTAATAACAGATGACCTTATCTTGCTCAAATTAATTGTACAGTACAACATGCCTATACATAGCTCTGTTATAACTTTTGCAAACTATCACAATATAAAGTGTGAAGTTTAGGTAATGCCAGACTTAACAAGGTTTACATCATTGTATCTGTGTATTGTTGTTTGGGGATAATCTTCAGACAACCTCATTAGAGATATTAGTGTCAGAAAGAATGGTACCAGATCAGCTGAATGGGGACATCGTTGACAATGAAGTCCGAATCAACGACATCGGGTGACAAACAAGAAAGGATGTATCATTTGTCTGTATTACTCCGCCTTCTACTCCCGAGGTATTTTCTCGTTTACGGAAAGTGCCGACGGTTCCCGTTTGCCTACCGCATTACGTCCCTTTGATGCGCCTCAAACACCACCACACTTGTTACAAAAGTTGCTGGCGCACGTAAGGTAGTTCCGGTGTAACCAATGTTCGGCGTATACGTTGTGAGGGTGTTGACATCTTCAGTGTGTCAATCTATAAATGTCGTTTTGAAGATATATGATGGCATAGGACCATCATAATGCGCGACTGCCATTCAATATCAGAGATTTCATGATGATCGAGCAGATAACATGGACGATAAAGGTAAGCTTCCTTATTCTTTGAGGAAAGCTTCCGCATTTTAAAAATGTTCATTCTGTGAAATAAGCCAGTCTTTATATCAAGATGCAAATGTAACGGTATGGACACTATCCAGGTGCATTTTTTCAGCAAAACAAAAACGCTTTAACCCATAATCCCACTAAACATATTTTATGTTATTGTCGTCCGATAACCAACAATTTCTCACCTCTTACAAAGTTACATATTTGTATATATCGGCAGTGTTTTTCGGGAATTTTTAATAAGTATATTTTGAATGATCGCACCTTTTTAGAGAGGGGGGCTGGATATATTTTTTTATTCCTTTTGTATAAAACAAAAAATCCTTCCTTTTTGAAATAGTATCACAACACTTGTCCATGTTGATGTGCAGGTTTGAATGTGTAAACTATTCTTGTGAAAAATATTAAAACATTACCAGTAAAAAACCCAATATGATAAATCCCTTTATATGATTTTAGATTCTATCATTGACAAGGGAGGAAAAAGATATTGTTTACTGTGGCTCCAACTATGCAGGAAAAATTTGTGAGGATGGTACAACTATAAAACCTCATTGCATTCCAAAAGGTGACAGTGCTGATAAAAAAAACAAAATCATTGTGGATTCAAAAATATACCAAGGGAAATAGTCATTCTGAATTTGAGAACACTGAAATCATTCCCTGTGAGGATACATCATGTATATCTACTACTATTAGTTCCTTGTCTTAAAAGGAGAGTTCTGAAACACAGACATACTGGTTATCCAAATTATGCAACATTTTTACTGTTTTTTACTACTTTTTGTAAGCATGGTGCAGAATAGTTGACCTACTGGGAAGGGGGGAAAAGAACTCCACTACCTGAAAAAGACAGAAAATATTTCCACACAAAAATTGTGAATTGTGAAACCTGGGAAGAAAAGGAGCCTACGCCCAATTGATGAGTGTTGTGTTTGAAGTTGAAGCATGGTCTTTGCCAAAGATTTCTTGCAGATTTATTAAGTGTGTCTGTTATGAGTTTCTCGAATCATTAATACATGAATTAATTTTATGTTTGATCACATGCAGTCACTTATCCCATAGCCATCAAGATGACAAATTTTTAGCAAGTTGCGTAAACATTTTTCAGAAATGACTCAGGTTCGCTTAGTTATAGATGCAACAGAATTCTTCTGCGAGAAACCAGGAAACATACAGGCTTAATTTCTTACATGGAGTGAATACAAACACCATAACACTTATACAGGTTTAATTTGAGTTGCACCCAATGGTCAAAAGTAACATTTGTGTAAAGGATTGGGGGTGGGCATGTATCAGATAGCAGACATATTGTGGAAAAAGATGGTGACGTCTTCTGACCAAAGTTAGATGTTAGATGTTATTCTTGCAGACAAAGGCTTCACTGTTGGAGATTTACTTGCTACATATATAGGTCTAAATATGCCACCATTTGAATGATCTAGTTGTCAGATGAGTGTACAGGAGTCAACAAATAGCTGCTCCGTGGATTGTTGTTGAAATGAAACTGGAGCAAATCAAGAACTTCAAGATATAGCAATCTTTGCTACCACTTACTGAAGTTCATTTAGCTGAACAAATAATTATGATATGTTGTGCCATGACAAATTTCTACAAGCTCTTACTGAAGTGAATTATACCGTCTGCAATGTCCTGTCCTTAAGATTACTTCATATTAGAGGATCATGTGTAAAATGTACATATAAATATACTGTACAGCTATGAAACCAGTGCACTACTGTAATTATTTTGTTCAACAAAAATCACTTGAATATTTAAAATGGACAGAGTTTCAGTTGACCGTTGACATTTAATAATTTCAAATAATTTTTTCCCTAGTCAAACACATTCTAAATAGACATATCTTTGCAAACTCTAGGGTCAAAGCTCATTGTTGGGTCTACTGATGTCGTAGATGGCTCAGATATACAATGTTAAATTAATTGTGTATCAGTACATGTAAACATGTACAGTTGCATTCCATTAGACCGTGTAAAGTAGCTATAACAATGTTGACTTATGTATGATTTTTGTAATAGGTTTTGGAATGTTAAAATTTCAAAACGCTTGATGGTTGTATTGTCTGTTTCAACAACTATTGGTAAAACTAATATGTATGTTTTTTATAGCGTTTAAGTTACTAGGTATGTACAAAGGTTTGAAAAATGAAATAACTGATACATACTTTGTTGTAAATATATATTGAGAAGCAGACCATATAAGAGAATGATGATATCACAATATTTATTTCATACCTTTTAGAAGTCAAAATTGAAAATGAAAATAGTACAGCATCAATATTGAAGAACTGGACACATTTTAAAGAGTTTTTGCGCAATGTTTAATTGAAAACAAGAAAACCTAAATGACTAAAATGTATATGTAACTCAGGTAGTTTCAGATATTGACAAACCCTTGTTTAATGTTATTAGAGGGACACAGAACTTTGTATGTAATAACTTATGAATTACTTTTTTCTTATCATGTGTGATTTCTCATTTCATCTTAGTTATTATAATGTATATTGTTATTGTATGTTATGAGATGTGTAAAAAGTGTATATATAACATCCATGATAGATTGTTTCATTTCAGCAAAAAAAAAAAAAAAAAAAAAAAAA